>NC_057729.1:19774931-19865109 GCF_004010195.1 Chiloscyllium plagiosum | reverse complement strand
GTGGACTTGTTGGGCCGAAGGGCCTGTTTCCACACTGTAAGTAATCTAATCTAATCTCATCTAACCAAAGTCTTATAAAGCTGCAACATGACATCCTGACTATTGTACCCAATGCCCAGACCAATAAAGGCAACATGCTGTACATCATCTTTACCACCCTATATACTTGTGCGGCCACTTTCAGGGAGCTATGGACTTGGATCCCACGATCCTTCTGCACATCAATGCTGTTCAGGGTCCTGCCATTAACTGTATACTTTTCCTTAACATTTGATTGCCCAAAGTGCAGCATCTCACACTCGCCCAGATTAAACTCCATCTGCCATTTTTCCATCCATTCTTACCTTTACAAATAGGATAACGTTAGTGGAGAAATACAATCAAATAATTCAAATTTAAATTGATACCTAATGGACAACAGAAACACCAAATATATTCATATACAAGTCAGTACGATGATTTTCAGCCAAATCCCCCCCACATAATTTTTAATATACTTCATCTAAAGTGGGCTCTTGCTTTGTTTGTTTTTTTTAAGATCAAAGCCCAAAGGATTTTTGAATCAAAAGTTTATAGGCAGGGACATTCATGATTAGATTTCCTTAAAAGGGTATAAATAATGAAAATGAGTTTTAGTAAATTAAGTGTGGAAATGTTAGATAATTAATAGGGCATGAAATGAATATAGTTTGTATTATGGAATAGATAAATGCTAGAAAATTAATAATGAATTCTTCAGTGTTGTTGATTTTTTACTTTATTCCACGTGATAATTATTTTGGGCCCAAACCAAAAAAGGGTGCATCAATTCCTCAAAAACATTTTGATATAAAAGTCAACCCTGAGAGATTTGGAAGAAAAATCCTGGTCTCAAAAATTTGACTTTTACAAGAGAATGTGTGGTAAAAAAGCTGACAAAAAACTCTTCTGTCATTCCACTCCATGCATAGCATAAACTTACTGCTATGTGCAAAGAGTCAGATATATGTCAGTAGATATTCTGTAGGTTTAGTGAAATGTAAAGTATTAGAAGATTAGCCTTAAATTTCTAATGGTCATTCAAGAAAACAAATTCTATTTTTCATTACCCTCAGTACAGTAGGAAGAATTTGTTTGATTGAACTTAATAGGAAGACAGCATTTTGTTGTTTAATAACTATGTATAGTTCTTTACATGCCCTTAAGTTACAAAATTACACCCACATAAATGTAAATTAGAAGACATTAAACCTCATTCTTACCTGAAGCTACCTGTCAAGTCTGAAGCACCTGGTCTCAATAATATCTGTGTGACAAAATTTGCTCCTCGACTGTATTAAAGAACAGTTGTGAATAATTACAACATGAAAACAAAGTGATGTCATTTCACTGATCTTTGAGAAATTGTCATCAATGTTTATTTAAATTCTACACTTAGCAGTTGCATGCATTAACAAAATTTAAATACAAAACAGTGAAATAAATTAAACCATTGTAAAATATGTAAACTTTATTTGGGGGCTGGATGACAAAGGAGAAGTATTAAACCAGAAGTAAATTTGCATCTTATTTTAAGCACTAAATTACTTTGCATTTGATATTTTAAAAAGAGTGATTGCAGCACTATAATACTTTATCCTTGAAATAAAATTCATTTCTTTTTACTAAATTAATTTTAATGCTGATAAATGGGGTTAAAAAACTTAATTCAGACCATCCAATTTACTTCGCTATTGAAATCTTGGCCATCATTTTCAGAAATCCATTACAAATTTGGCTAGCAATTTAGCTTATCTTGGTGCTAAGATTTACCTGAGAAGAGTGGGCCAATAATTGTGACAGACTGTTCCATAAGGCATCGCAAAATGTAAACGCAGATGTAAATGAATGAAATCCCAATGAGACACCGAAAAAGATCAATTTGCTTGTCTGAGTGATACTCAGGACAAAAGCAATTCACACCTGGTTCTTCAGTAACACACTTAAATTAACAAAAGCAGTGAAAAAGAAAACAAATTCTAACGTATGCAACTTAAACTATACCCTTTCAAAGTCCCAAATACTGTACCACAGACACTTAATCATGATTAATTCAAAGGAAAGATGGTTTAATACATTACTATTTCGGGTAAACAAAATTCGAAAGATCACAAGGCCAAATGCAGGTGGGAGTTATTTTCAGATGAACTAGAGTCCTGTATGAATTCTCTTTTTTCAGCTATCTTGGTTTTTCCATATTTTTGACCACACAGAGCACGCAATGGAAAGTTGGAACTTTTTAAATTGCAAGTTCTGTATATTTTCTCTTTCACTACAGCTCTTGGCATTTAAAGCTTTTTTTAAAGCACACTGCTGCTCAACCTGTTGTCAGGAAGAACCTTTCTTAGCTCAGAAGATTCTCAGTCTTACATTTACTTTTTATTCATTTGTGGGACATGGGCATCGCTGGCTGGCCAGCATTTATTGCCTGCTCCTAGTTGCCCTTGAGGTGGTGATGATGGTGAGCTGCCTTTAACTATTGCAATCCACATACTCTAGGAGTGCACCCACAAGACCCTTAGGAAGGGGATTCTAGGATTTGGCCCACTGACAGTGAAGGAATAACAATATATTTCCGATTTAGGATGGTGATTGCCTTGGAGGGTAACTTGCTGGTAGTGCTATTACTATGTATCCGCTGCGCATGTCCTTTTAAATGGAAGTGATCTTGGGTTTGGGAGGTACTATAGATATTGAGTGAATTTTTGTGGTGCACCTTCTAGGTAGTACACATTGCTGTAACTGAGCAGTGGTGGATGAGGGAGTGGATGCTTATGGATGTGGTGTCAATCAAGCAGACTGCTTTGTCCTGCATGGTGGTGTCGAGCTTAGAGTGCTGTTGGAGTTCACCCATCCAGGCAAGTGGGGAGTATTCCATCACACTCCGGACTTGTGCCTTGTAGATGGCAGACAGGCTTTGGGGAATCAGGGTGTCAGTTACTCGTCACTGTATTCCTAGCCTCTAACCTGCTCTTGTAGCTCCTGTGTTTATATAGTGAGTCTAGTTGAGTTTCTGGTCAATGGTACACCAGAGGATATTCATAATGGTGAATGCAATGACAGTAACACCATTAAATGTCAAGAGGCAGTGGTTAGATTGTCTTTTATTGGAGTGGCATTACCTGGCATTTGGGTCGTGCGAACTGTACTTGCTACTTGTCAGCTCAAACCTGGATATTGTCCCGATCTTGTTATTTTGAACAGTCTGCTTCAGTACCTGAGGAGTCACAAATGGTGCTGAATATTGGGCAGTGAACTTCCCCACTTCTGACCTTATGATGGACAGAACGGCATTATTGAAGCAACTGAAAATGGTTGGGCCTAGGATGCTACCCTGAAGAACACTTGCAGAAATGTCCTGGAACTGAGATGACTGACCTCCAACAACCACAACCATCTTCGTATAGGCCAGATAAGACCCAAACCACAGGAGCATTTGTCACCAATACCCATTGATTCCAGTCTTGTTAGGGGCTCTTGATGCCAAACTCAGTCAAATGCAGCTTTGATTTCAACGGCTGTCACACTCAACTCACTTCTGGAATTCAGCTCTTTTGTCCACATTTGAACCAAGGCTGTAATGAAGTCAGGAACCAACTGGACCTGGTACAACCCAAACTGAACATCACTGAGCACGTTACTGTTGAGCAAGTACTGCTTGATAGCACTGTCGATGATAGGGTTGAGAGGAGACTGATAGGCCGGTAAATGCCTGGGTTGTATTTATAGAGTCAGAGATGTACAGCATGGAAACAGATCCTTTGGTCCAACCTGTCCACGCCGACCAGATATCCCAACCCAATCTAGTCCCACCTGCCAGCACCTGGCCCATATCCCTCCAAACCCTTCCTATTCATATACCCATCCAAATGCCTCTTAAATGTTGCAATTGTACCAACCTCCACCACATCCTCTGGCTGCTCATTCCATACACGTACCAGCCTCTGCATGAAAAAGTTGCCCCTTAGGTCTCCTTGATATCCTTCCCCTCTCACCCTAAACCTATGCCCTCTAGTTCTGGACGCCCCGACCCCAGGAAAAAGTCTATTTATCCTATCCATGCCCCTCAATTTTGTAAGCCTCTATAAGGCCACCCCTCAGCCTCTGACGCTCCAGGGAAAACAGCCCCAACCTGTTCAGCCTCTCCCTGTAGCTCAAATCCTCAAACCCTGGCAACAACCAGGGTTTCAAGTTTCACAACATCTTTCCGATAGGAAGGAGACCAGAATTGCACGCAATATTCTAACAGTGGCCTAACCAATGTCCTGTACAGCCGCAACATGACCTCCCAACCCCTGTACTTAATACTCTGACCAATAAAGGAAAGCATACCAAACGCCTTCTTCACTATCCTATTTACCTGCGACTCCACTTTCAAGGAGCTATGAACCTGCGCTCCAAGGTCTCTTTGTTCAGCAACACTCCCTAGGACCTTACCATTAAAGGTCTTGCTAAGATTTGCTTTCCCAAAATCAGCACCTCGCATTTATCTGAATTAAACTCCATCTGCCACTTCTCAGCCCATTGGCCCATCTGGTCAAGATCCTGTTGTAATCTGAGGTAGTGTCATCTGCAAACTTACTAACTGTACCTCTTATGCTCGCATCCAAATCATTTATGTAAATGACAAAAAGTAGAGGACCCAGCACCGATCCTTGTGGCACTCCACTGGTCACAGGCCTCCAGTCTGAAAAACAACCCTGCACCACCACCCTCTGTCTTCTGCCTTTGAGCCAGTTCTGTATCCAAATGTCCAGCTCTCCCTGTATTCCATGAGAACTAACCTTGCTAATCAGTCTCCCATGGGGAACTTTGTCGAACGCCTTACTGAAGTCCATATAGATCACATCTACTGCTCTGCCCTCATCAATCTTCTTTGTTACCTCTTCAAAAAACTCAATCAAGTTGGTGAGACATGATTTCCCACGCACAAGGCCATGCTGACTATCCCTAATCAGTCCTTGCCTTTCCAAGGACTGATTAGGGATAGTCAGGATTCCCTCCAACAACTTGCCCACAACTGAGGTCAGGCTCACCGGTCTATAGTTCCCTGGCTTGTCTTTACCGCCCTTCTTAAACAGTGGCACCACGTTTGTCAACCTCCAGTCTTCTGGCACCTCACCTATGACTATCAATGATACAAATATGTCCTGCTTTTTGTGTTAAGGACATGCTTGAGCAATCTTCCACTGCAGCAAGTAAATGCCAATGTTATAACTGTAATAGAACAGCTTAGCTCGGAAAGCAGCAATTTCTGAAGCATGTCGGCAGTACTATTTTTGGAATTTTATCATAGCATTTGCAATATTCAGAGCTTCCAACAATTTCTTGATATCACATGGAGTTATTCAAATTGGCCGAAGACCAGTATCTGTGATGCTGGGACCACTGGAAGAGTCTGAGATGGATCATTCACTCAGCATTTCTGGCTGAAGACTATTGCAAACGCTTCAACCTTATCTTTTGGATGGGTGTGTTGGGCTTTTCCATCATTGAGGATGAGGATATTTATGGAGACTCTTCCTTCTCCAGTGAGAATTGTTTAATTGTCCACCACCAATCACATTTGGATGTGGTAGGGCTGCAGAGCTTAGATCTGATCTATTGATTGTGGGATCGATGAGCTCTATTACTTGAAATTTGCGCTGTTTGGCATGAAAGTAGTCCTGATTGACACCTCATTTTTTAGGTATGCCTACTGCTGCTCCTGCCATGCCCTCCTGCACTCTCCATTGAAGCAAGGTTAATCCCTGGCTTGATGGTAATAGTTGAGTGGGCCATGAGGTTGCAGATTGTGCTGGAATATAATTCTGCTGTTGTTGATGACCTACAGCACCTCATGAATGCCTGGTCTTGAGTTTAGATTTGTTTTAAAGTCTGTCCCTTTTAGCGATAGTGCCACACAACACAATGGAGAGTATTCTCAATGTGAAAGTGGGGCTTCATCTCTAAAAAGGACTGTGCGGTGTAACTCTTACCAATACTGTCACGAGCAGATGCATCTGCAGCCAGCAGCTTGGTAAGGATGAGATCAAGTATGTTTTTCCATCTTCATCATCTGCCGGAGACCCAGTCTAACAGCTATGTCCCTTAGGGCCCAACAAACTTCATTATTAGTGCTGCTACCAAGCCATTCTTGGTGGGTCTGTCCTCCCAGTGAAAGAGGTCATATCCTAGGACAGTGGTGGTGGTGGTGGTGGTGGTATCTGGGACATAGTCGTACCTCACAGAAAACGCTTGGCTGTTGCTCAACTACTCAGACAGCTGTCTCAATTTTGACACAAGTTCCCAGATGTTACTAAGAAGGACTTTACAGGGAGTTTGCCATTGACCTTTCCAATGCTAGGTCGATGCCAGGTGGTCCATCCAGATTTATTTCACGTTGAGACTTTGTAGTGATTGATACATCCGAGTAGCTTGCTAGGCCATTTCTGTGATCCGGTGATAGTCAACCACATTGCTGTGGGTCTTGAGTCACATGCAGGCCAGACCAGGTGAGGTTAGCAGATTTCCTTTCCTGAAGGACATTAGTGAAGCAGATGAGTTTTTCTGACAATCGACAATGGTGTCATGGTCGTCCGTAGATTCTTAATTCCAGATTTCTTTCATAAATTCTAATTCTACCGACTGTCCCTTATTGCTTCCAAAATGAACATTGTATTTCATAGCTCAACAATGTGTCTAATTTGATTTTTAACTTGCTAAACATTCCTGATATTCCAGCTATAACAGTCCAACTTCCATTCTAATTTATATTTCCAAAAGACGAAATATACTTGCCCTCATAAACTAGATCATCCAGTTCAATTCTTCCCATACCATTGAAAAAATACAAATTCAATTTGTTTTTGAAATATTTATAGGGCTTTCCCTTTATTACGATATCTAGAAATCTATTTGATATATTGACAACAATCCTAAATTCATCTTCTACTGGATTTGATATAGGTCTCTCTGATTTAGTTTCAGGACTGAGATGAAGCATTTTCCTATTTTCTCTTAACCATACTCAAACTCTGTAATCACTTTGACAATCTCAGTACTCAAAAACACACGTCCATCTAATCTTTCCTCTTAACTCAGATCCTCCGGGCAAAAACACTAACTCGAGGAAAAACACTAACTTTTGGATCAGAATGTCAATGTCAGTCACAAATGAGGGATACAGGTTTGCACTGCTTAGGAAACAGTCACCTGAAAGTGATGTTTCCCAAAATGGATTAACCAGGGACAGACTCACCATTGATTATGGGCAGTAAGCAAGCTCTCATGACAATAGGAGGCCGTCCAGCCCAGAAGGTGAGGAAGCCTAGAATTCCAGAGAGAGGGGGAGAGAGGGAGGCCTTTGGTTTGAAGTCACTCTCAAACTACTTCAAATTTCATGTTAAACATGGTCAAATTTTATAAAACAATCCCCTTACGGGGCATCTGAAGCTAGACAGATGAAGATAGCTTCAAAGCACTGGTTTTGCAGTTTGCTACAAAGAAGTCATCTTCAGTCAGCTGGTCCCAACCTCGGTTGCTCTCAGGCCAACTGAAAAATTTTATTCAGCCTTTGGCAAGAGGTCTTAATAGGCCATTAAGTATCCTCAATTAGTTCTATGAGCAAATAGCCCTTTGGCTGCTAATTTCATCTCCATGAAAATGGCGTGGGGCATTATGGTGCTCACAAATTAACACACTAGATGACAGCACAAATTATCCTGCTTGTCCACCTTCATTCTCCTCCCCATTTTGATGCTGAAAATCTTGCTCTAGGTATCAGTGTCAAGAAGAATGATAAGGCTAAGTGCCTAAAGCATTCAAAAGTCCCAGTGACAAGAATCAGACTTCGTACTGGGTTCTGAGCAATACACTGTAATCTAATCATAACTTTTACCATTTTGGCCAAATAATCAACATTCTACTGCCTTTGTTAATTGATGCTCTGCATTGGTTGGACCCATTATGCAGAGTCCACTAAGACTCATTTTCAGATACAATGAGTGTCTGTGTAGAGTATACAAAGAGGCAAAACAAGTTAGTTTTGTAAAATGAGGTTTCGGAGTTTGTAAAAATCACTTCACAATAATACATCTTAAAAAAACAAGTCAGAAGTCACACACCACCGGGTTATAGTCCAACAGGTTTATTTGAAATCACAAGCTTTCGAAGTGCTGCACCTTTGTCAGGTGAAGCTGAAAATGTTGTGATTTCAAATAAACCTATCGGACTATAATCTGATTTCATGTGATTTCTGACTTTGTCCACCCCAGTCCAACACTGGCACCTCCACATCACAAAAACAAGTGCTCAAGAAATTGAAATAAAGATAAGTCTCAAAAATGATCTGAAATTTTTTTTTTCAAAGCCCATGTTTCCCTCAAGACACTAAACCTTTTTATTTCCCCAGTGGCAATATGCTCTCATTGCTTCACTTCACAGTTCATCTTGTTATAACCACTAGGTTAGATTACATTTTAAATTACGAGGTAAAAACAATGACTGCAGATGCTGGAAACCAGATTCTGGATCAGTGGTGCTGGAAGAGCACAGCAATTCAGGCAGCATCCGAGGACAGGCAAAATCGACGTTTCGGGCAAAAGCCCTTCATCAGGAATAAAGGCAGAGAGCCTGAAGCGTGGAGAGATAAGCTAGAGGAGGGTGGGGGTGGGGAGAGAGTAGCATAGAGTACAATAGGTCAGTGGGGAAGGAGATGAAGGTGATAGGTCAGGGAGGAGAGGGTGGAGTGGATAGGTGGAAAAGGAGCTGGGCAGGTCGGACAAGTCCGGACAAGTCAGGGGATCGAGTTGCTGGAGGTTAGAAACTAGGATGAGGTGGGGGAAGGGGAAATGAGGAAACTGTTGAAATCCACATTGATGCCCTGGGGTTGAAGTGTTCCGAGGCGGAAGATGAGGCGTTCTTCCTCCAGGCGTCTGGTGGTGAGGGAGTGGCGGTGGAGGAGGCCCAGCACCTCCATATCCTTGGCAGAGTGGGAGGGGGAGTTGAAATGTTGAGCCACGGGGCGATTTGGTTGATTGGTGCGGGTGTCTCGGAGACGTTCCCTAAAGCGCTCTGCCACATCCACTAATATCATCTATTGTATCCGTTGCTCCCGATGCGGTCTCCTCTACATTGGGGAGACTGGGCGCCTCCTAGCAGAGGGGGACAAGGAGTCCAGGTCAAGTCTTATCGAAAGTCAGATGCCAGGTTTAACACCTGAACACAACAGGGAAGCAATTTTGTGTTGACTTAAAGACTCTGAGACAAACTGACTCAGAGGGAGGAGGGAGAAAGCGTGCGAGGGAGAGAAAGTGAGAGAAAAAAAATAAGACAGCGTGTGAGAAAGAGCGAGAGCGCGAGAGAGAGCGAGACTGTTGGAGACAGCAGGGGAAAAGGCTGTTCTGTTTGCTACCATGCATAGATAGCAGCATGTTTTATGGTCACTGAAATGAAACCCGTGGAAATACAAAAATACTGGAAAATTCACACTGGTGAAACCAGGAGATGGATTCACAATGTGGGCCTGGATGCTAGACATTGGTTCAGACATTCTGAAAAAGACTGAAGAGACTTTTGCCAGATACTGCATGTTAAAACTCAATAAAATTGTATGTTATTTCAGGTTGGTTCTGTAAAGTCTGTAATTCTATGGAGAATGCTGTGGAACATATAAGCATGGCATGGTTTTATTAGTTGTTCTTAGAAATTAACAATGGATATTTTCTGTCATCAAGAGTAGATTAGATTAGATTACATTACAGTGTGGAAACAGGCCCTTCGGCCCAACAAGTCCACACCGACCCGCCGAAGCGCAAACCACCCATACCCCTACATTTACCCCTTACCTAACACTATGGGCAATTTAGCATGGCCAATTCACCTGGCCTGCACATCTTTGGATTGTGGGAGGAAACCGGAGCACCTGGAGGAAACCCACGCAGACCCGGGGAGAATGTGCAAACTCCACACAATCAGTCGCCTGAGGCGGGAATTGAACCCGGGTCTCAGGCGTTGTGAGGCAGCAGTGCTAACCACTGTGCCACCGTGCCGCCCACTAATTACCTATTAAGTGTAGTTTTAGCCAAGTTATTTTTAGTTTATTGCTGTAGAAATCTTAAAACTTTAAATCTTGTTACATAATTCTATTAAGTCATTCACTGAGAATTTAAATTGCTTAAAACAAACTTATTGGGCTCCATGGATATCATAACGATCTCTTGACTTGGACTTGCTCTTGCTCCTCAAGCTGGTATCATAAGGACAGCATCCAAAATCCAATTGCAATCTATAATTTTATTTAGATACTGTGAAACCATATAATTACCACATCTAAATATTCTTCCTACTATACTTTCATATTCTACTTTTGAAACATTATGCATCACCTTAAACTAATATTAAATGGCTTCCAATATTAGTTTAGGCATTTGCTAAGTCTAAACCTCTCTGAACTGCATTTATTCACAGCACCCTGCTTTCTCTCACAGCTTTGGATCACACTCATTCTACTTACAATATCCTCATTAAGGTTGTTAATATTATTCACAGCGTAGTTGGTGGACTCGATGGCTGCAGCTGTCAAATTTGAACAGCAGCCATTGACAACAACTGAGTTTTTCAATTTACAGTCAGTTTCTTGATCTTACAAACTTCCACTTAAATTGGGGTAAGTGCACTCTTTTTGAAAGTGAAGATTTATAATAACCATAATATCAACTACTAACTTCATTCCATAAAAATAAATTAAATACATTTGTTGGACATCACTTATAAAATCTCGTTTCAGCTTTAATTTTTCTATACGTATTGTAATAAATGCTATCTTATGACAAAGAAAAACAAAACTATGTTTCTTCCATTATGATTATCAAGCTAAAAGGCCTTCAAATTTTAATATCCTAGTTGTGATCCCCATTAAAGGGCTGTGCACCAATCAATCAGTTGGAATAATGTCCCATGACAGTTATCTTTATTTCTGACAGAATATTTAAAAAATTACATATTCTGGAATGTTGCATGTAGGTTGAGGAGTAGAAGTCCACAAAGACCAAGGCTGTGCTTTCACAAGTCCAGATAGTCCAAACATTAAGACTTGAAAGCTGAAATGGTTAAACTCAAAAGATCAGCAAACTGGGAGGCCTCGAGAGAGAAAGAGACAGTCCAGGTAGTTCAGCACTGGACATTAGTGACCCACATGTTCCTAAATCTGCAACTTTTAAGGCCCGACTACTGAGATTGAAGCATAACTATTCTGATGGCTAAAAGGGAGCAATTATTTTCCTTTCCTCATAGCTGGCTGGTTAACACAATAAATCAGAAAGTTAGGAGCTTAATGTGATATAACTTTATTATAACCCATCTAATATACTTACTTGTATGCATTTCATCCAGCACATTTTCAGGATGGACACTAATCATCAAGGATTTTCTCACTTCAGTTTTCAAAAGTATACAATTTTATGAAACTATCAGACAAAAACTGACACTAAGCCAAAGAGGAGAATCTAGGCAGGTGGTTAAAAACTTGAAGAAAGAGATAGATTTTGAAAGAGGATCTTGAAGAGTGGTGGAAAGTAGAAAGCCTTCTACCTAGAGAGTAGCAGGTCTTATACTTTAAGAAGCCTGGTACGAGTTGGAAGTCCAGCTGGGGTCACAAGTTGAAATTTTGAAGGCCATGAACTTCAAGGCAGCAATGAACTCATAAGAATTGTATCTCACATTAACAAACAGACCCCCATTTGCTCTTGCAGTTCTCCTATCTCACCCCCTCCCTTGAGTTTTCACTCAGGGGATAAAATCTTTTCAAGCCTCAAAATGGGGTCACAGTGGCAAAAATTTTGGGAAATACTGGTTCAGACAGCTGAAGGCATATGAGGTGATGCAAAAGAGAGATTAACAAGAGTCCAGGGTAGGAAGAAAATAGAGACACTGCAGGCCTGGAGGATGTTAATGATTGAGAGGCCATGAAGGATTTTTAATATGAAGTTAATAAATAAGTCACCTTGTGGATGAAAGCAAATATAAATCAGTAAGCACAGAGTTGATAGAAGGACAGACTTGGGGCACGTTCGGGTTACAGCAGAGTTTGAAATTAGCTTAAATTTATGGAGGCTGGAAAATGTGAGGGGAGTCCTCCTATCCCCAAATGCCACCTAACCCTTCTTTCCATGGTAACTTCTTATCAGAACCTGACTCAATCTTTTCGGTGCTTAACCATTCACATCTCTGCCCTCTCGAAGCTATGGTGCAGAACTCTGAGCTCCACAGTACAAAGTTGTGAATGGTTCAAAATAAAAACTGAGAAGTTATTATCTGGAAAGACTGAAAAGCTTATGACATTTTTATCAAAGTAAAGGGAAGGCTTATGTTTGACCTGATGGAAATCTTCAAAATTCTGAAAGGACTTTGATGAGGTATACATTCAGATGTTTCCACTTTTGGGATACCAAAATGAAATATGAGTATTGATAGTCATTAATAAGACAATAGAGAATTTCAGGAAAAAAAGAGTTCTTCACTCAGTTGTGACAAATGCAGAACTTACTACCAAAAGGACTATCTGAAATGAGCAATATAGATGAATCTTGAGGGCAACCTGGCTAAGCACAGAAAAGAAAATATAAATGTTGACAAGGTTAGGTGAAGACACATGGGAGGGACCCATGTGAAAGTAAAGCATACTTATTAAGCTGGTCGACTGAATGGCATGTTTCTGTGCTGACATTTTACATAAGACTCATTCAAACAGCAAATACTGTGGCAATCTTGATCACACAATATTTGAAGGACTAGGGAAGGATCTTCCACTAAGAGTCACTAATGAGACAATAGAAAATTTCAGGAAAAAGTTCTTCATTCACTTGACACAGATCTCACTAACTCAAATTTATCAGGAATTCAGCAACGCAGAAATAAAAATTTCAACACTGCTAATACTGATCTTCAGAATTATTACCTTTAAATATCCAGGAGTCCTACCTTGAATCATGTCACTTATAGTTTTGGGTCGCTGAGGTTGATCAAAGCAGAACTGAAACAGAACACTCCACACTTCTGTGGAAACTGCTAAGATCAAAAACTAAAATGAAATGCAATTAAAAGAATGATCTCCTGGACAGATTCCAATGTTTTACTAGTGCTGCAGTCATTCTTTTAGTTAGGAGTATAGTATTTATGATAATGTGCTTTATACCTGATGAGTTTTCTTCTCAAATCCCAGCCAAATACTCCTCCATCCCCTTTATAGCGGGTGCCAGACACTACATCATAATTTCCTTCCTTTTGTTTTCTGCAATGTTTACATATTAAGAAAGAACATAATTATGTTTAACTTTACAGAATAGCTTGAGGTCTCTGAAACCGCAAGTTAGCAACAAGTCAAAGTCATTCTATGGAAAATGTATTTGTATTTGCCATTTCAAATTTCTTCATAACTATTTCCTTCACTTCCCCAAAGTGTACTTTTTCATTATTTTTCAGTACAAAAAGTGTATCCCTGTATTCTAGATGTGAAAATACTTATCTGAAATGTATTTTCAGTGTTTTTTTGCAAATTAATGATTAAATGTATAAAGAAGAATTTCAGTTAAAGTAGGTTTTCAACTTAAAACAAAGAATTTTTTTTTTTTTTTAAAAAGTCTGTTGACAGTGCTTGACCTAACCGTAAAAGTATGTGCTACACCTACCTTCAGAGACTGTCATGTTATAGCATGATAAAACAAAATCATACATCCAAGGCAATCTATTTAGTTACTCTGTATAAAACAAAAAGACCAAGCCTTTGCTGATCCAGGAAACTCAACTAAGATAAAATAAATCTAAAGAAAACAATGAAAGGAAATTGATCAGAATCTATTCAAAAACGTAACTTTAGCATTAACTTTAGCATGTATATTGAAGTAGCACAATGGCAGAGGTAACTTATCCAGGAAACTACTAAATACAACCCCCTGATTTTAGAATTAAATCGATGAAAGATGTAGTATGTGATAATTGAATAAGTTACCACTCCATAATGTTAGCAGACCACAACACAGACCTACTATTGCAAGCAAGCCAATGGGTTTGTAAATTCAATCAGCGCAACCACCCACTATGCTTTAGACCATCTATTCAACAGATCAGACAAAGGATATCCTCAATTTAAAAAATAGTATTCTGGGCAAGCGAGGCTCTCTCAGTACTACCTTTAAAACATTTCATCTGCTTTGATATTAATGTCTCTTTTCCTACTATTTTTAAAAACCACAATGGATCTTCATACACATGAGCAACAAGTTGGTGCTCGTATTAGGGGTTGGCAAAAAGCTGCAATATTGGCAGGATGAGACCAAAGGCTTCCTCAGGGGACTAGAATATTTCTCACAAAACAATGCTGTAAAAGGCACTTGCTCCTTGACCCAGTAGTTTGTCTCCTTTAAACTGATAGCTTACCTAAACCTTGGAGATCCTGCATGGCAACTGTTATATCAGGTTGCCTACTTCAAGGTAGGAACCTGATTAAATATATTAACAGCAAGCTATCCAGTAAAAGCAGAAACAGAACCAAATGCAGATAAGAGATGTACATAATCTATAAAGG
The DNA here is from genome assembly GCF_004010195.1 of Chiloscyllium plagiosum. Classification (NCBI taxonomy): domain Eukaryota; kingdom Metazoa; phylum Chordata; class Chondrichthyes; order Orectolobiformes; family Hemiscylliidae; genus Chiloscyllium; species Chiloscyllium plagiosum. The sequence continues at coordinate 19,850,528 of NC_057729.1, read as the reverse complement.
TTTAAACACCACAGCACCCGATCCCTCCCAATGAACAGTGCGAAGTGACCAGGGGGAAGTGACGACGACCAGAGGGGCAGCCGAGACCCGGAAGCAGTTAGTGTAAGCTTACCTGGGTAGGTTTTTTCCCCCTTTAAAAGCGCGAAGGAGAGGAACCCGAGGCACTACACGGGTAGTGCCTCCCACCCGCCCTCCTCCTCTAACCTAATAATAACACCTGTTGTGGTAAGTAGGTAAGTGCTGAATTTTGCTTGTTGTATTCTTTAGACCCAGTTTTTTTTAAAATAAAAGTTAGCTTTAGAGGATGGCAGTGAAGGCAGTGCAATGTTCCTCCTGCAAAATGTATGAGGTGAGGGATGCCATCGACGTCCCTGCCGATTACACTTGCAGGAAGTGCACCCATCTCCAGCTCCTCCAAGACCGTGTTAGGGAACTGGAGCTGGAGTTGGATGAACTTCGGATCATTCGGGAGGCAGAGGGGGTCATAGATCAGAGTTACAGGGAAGTAGTAACTCCAAAGATGGCAGATAGATGGGTGACAGTGAGGGGGACTGGGAGGAAGCAGCCAGTGCAGGGACCCCCTGCGGCCACTCCCCTCAAGAACAAGTATACCGTTTGGGATACTTGTGGGGGGGATGACTTACCAGGGGTAAGTAACGGGGCTCAGATCTCTGGCACGGAGCCTGTCCCCGTTACTCAGAAGGGAAGGGTGAAGAAGAGCAGAGCAGTAGTAATTGGGGACCCGATAGTTAGGGGCACAGATAGGCGGTTTTGTGGGAACGAGAGAGACTCACGTTTGGTATGTTGCCCCCCAGGTGCAAGGGTACGTGATGCCTCTGATCGTGTTTTCCGGGTCCTGGAGGGAGAGGGGGAGCAACCCGAAGTCGTGGTCCACATGGGCACCAACGACATAGGTAGGAGGAGTGCAGAGGATGTTAGACAGGCTTTCAGGGAGCTAGGTTGGAAGCTCAGAGTTAGAACGAACAGAGTTGTTGTCTCTGGTTTCTTACCCGTGCCACGTGATAGAGATTCGAGGAATAGGGAGAGAGAACAATTAAATGCGTGGCTTCAGGGATGGTGCAGGAGGGAGGGGTCCCAGTCCTGCTTCTTTCTTTTTGTCTCGGTGACCGTTCCGTCAGGTGGGAGTCGAGTGAAAAGGCTGAGAGTGTTTTATTGATTCCTAAACCATACCCAAAAGAAGTGTGCATGCATGCGATCATTTCATTGTAGAAATGGTGCATGGACAGACGCATAGCATAGACAGACGCACGATAACTGGCTATTCACCTACCCAGGCAATCAAATACGTCACTTGCCTCACTTCTCCCCCAGAAACCTGCTTGTAATTCTCTGTCAGTGATTTATCCAGTTCCTCTTTGGATAATAAATTATTCTGTCCAATGCTGGAAGTCACTGATCTCTATGTGTGTGCTCAGATGCCCTTGTATTCAAATTACACAGAACACTGACATGCTGAATTAGATTACTTACTTGCAGTGTGGAAACAGGCCTTTCGGCCCAACAAGGCCACACCGACCCTCCGAAGAGCAAGCCACCCAGACCTATGCCCCTAACCTGCACATTTCTTTGGACTGTGGGAGGAAACCAGAGCAAAGCCACGCAGCCGTGGGGAGAATAAGTAAACTCCGCACAGACAGTTCCCTGAGGCGGGAACTGAACCCAGATCTCTGGCGCTGTGAGGCAGCAGTGCTAACCACTGTGCCACGGTGCCACCCAAGAAGATGCAAGCACATTGGCTTTGAAGAGCAAGGACACATTGCCAAGTCTGCTTTACTGAGATCGACATAAATAATCCAATGGGCCACTTTCATCTTCAGATTAATTACGAACATTTATGAAAAGCAGGACTGTAAGAATGAATACACTTTCGTGTTCTGTCCAAATCAAACATTGATATACTTGAGAACAGAAACGAGTCTGGTGTTCGATGTGACTTGGCCAACATCTTGCGACTTTCACCATGAATTTGGAGTATCCAAGCATGAAGAATATCCTCCTTGCACCTATTCTGTACAGATCTGTTGCAGTTGCATTATTTTAAATCAGATCTCTTCGAGTTCTTCTGAATTCCAGTCAATTCCCTAAAAGATGTAATCTGTCCTCAGACGTCATCCTCGACATCTTTAGCATCAGCCTCGTGACTGTCTGCTGCACTCTCTCTGTGGCAAGTCCTTCATTTCTTAGGCAGGGAAAGAAAAACAACAAACTTTCTATTTGCCAATGAGCAGAAGCACAACTTACTCAAGCTTTCCTCGTAAGAGTGTCCCTCCACACCCACTGTCATTCTAGCGAATCCTCACTGCACTGCATTGAATGCCAGAACACCTTTCCTGATATCAGAGGTATAAAACTGTTCACAGCTTTGCAACTGTGATCTGAGTAGTGTTGTGGGATTGGAGTGCCTTTATTAGGTGGAGACTCAGAAAAACAGCATGGTAGAGTGGATAGATGCAACTATTTTCACATCATACCCAATAGTGAGCAGTATGATTATGAGGTGTACATAAGGCAACAAAAAGAAAATAAGAGCTGGAATAGTCGGTCTGGCCCCTCGACCCTGTTGTGCCATTCCAAAGGATCTTGGCTATTTTTACAGACCTCAAACCCACTTTCTTGCACTTTTTCCAACACACTGGATTCCCTTACTGGATCAAGAATCGATATCAGATTTAAACATACACAAGTTCTGTGTTGGAAGGAGGTACAAAGAACTCAAACTGTGTGAGAAAAGAAATTCCTCCTCTACTCAGTCTTAAATTAGGGTGTGCTGTCCGTATCTTTGGAGTGTTTGATGTAGACAGTGTTAAAATAACTTTTCTCTGCATCTCTTGTCATACTGTCCCAGTCCTTGGAGTATTTGATGTGGACCTTGTCGAAAGAGCTCTTCTCTGTATTTAACCAGGTCCTGTATGAATCCTGGGAGTTTTTACTGAGCACAGTGCAGAGCACTATTTATGCTGTATCAATCCTCGTTCTCTCCCTGTTCTCGCAGAGTTTGATGAGGACAGTGTCGAGACATTTTTACTCTGTACGTAGTCACATTCTGTCCCAGTAATTGGAGTGATGAATGAGGGACAGTACAGAGAGAGATTTCCTCTGCCTTTAACCCCCTCCTAACCCTGTAATGGGTTTGTTAGATGGGAACAGTATAGAGGCAGCTCTGCTGTGTATCTAAACCCATATTGTTCCAGCCTTGGGAGTATTTGATAGGGACGGTGGACAAGAAGATTTAATGCATATCTGACCCAATGCTGTCCCTGTTCTGGGAATTTTGGTGGGGGACCTCTAGTCGTGTATTACTTTGTATCCAACGCCGTTTTATTCATATCACATATTATTTGATGGGGATAGTGTCAGGAAGGTATTATCTGTATCTAACACGATCTCGTAACTGTCCTGGGAGAGTTTGATGAGGACCATGTCGAAGAAGCCTCACTTAATATCCAAATATACACGAACCCTGTCATACCAGTGTTTGATGTGGAAAGTCGGAGGGAGGTTTACCACAAAGATCTACACAGTGCATGAGTAGACACATCGGCCCTCTGAGCCTGCGCCCTTATACTTGGTAGTGTGGATGAGCAGAGGGATCTTGGTGTCCATGTACACAGATCTCTGAAAGTTGCCACCCAGGTAAATAGTGCGGTGAGGAAGGCATATGGCGTACTGGCTTTTATTGGTAGAGGAATTGGGTTCCGGAGTCCTGAGGTCATGATGCAGTTGTATAAGACTCTGGTGCGGCCGCATCTGGAATATTGTGTGCAGTTTTGGTTGCCATACTATAGGAAGGATGTGGAGGCACTGGAACGGGTGCAGAGGAGGTTTACCAGGATGTTGCCTGGTATGGAAGGAAGATCGTATGAGGAAAGATTGAGACACTTGGGGCTGTTTTCATTAGAGAAAGGAAGGTTTAGGGGTGACTTGATTGAGGTGTACAAGATGATTAGGGGGTTAGATAGGGTTGACAGTGTGAACCTTTTTCCGCGTATGGAGTCGGGTATTACAAGAGGGCATAGCTATAAATTAAGGTGGGGGGGGTAGATATAGGACTGAAGTTGGGGTAGGTTCTTCACTCAGCGAGTCGTCAGTTCATGGAATGCCTTGCCAGTAGCAGTGGTGGACTCTCCCTCTTTATGGGCATTTAAGCGGGCATTGGATAGGTATATGGAGGATAGTGGGTTAGTATAGGTTAGGTGGGCTTGGATCGGCGCAACATCGAGGGCCAAAGGGCCTGTACTGCGCTGTATTCTTCTATGTTCTATGAACAGGGATAGGAGAATTTACAGTGAGGGCACTATTTCCGTTTTGAAAAAAGGATTAAAAACAGACTTGGGAAGGCATTTTTCCATTAAGGATTGCAAATTGTGTAGTCACATATCATTTAATATAACAGGAAAAATTAATTCAGAAATTAAGAAATATTATCTTAGAGTAAATAAAATAAAAACTCAACACAACATTCACAGTATCATAATGTTAGTAGATTAAGAGTTTTGGAGATGCTAACATCATTTCATGGAACTGCATAAGTAGTTTAATATGTTGTAATCTCTCAAGTTATAATGCAATCAATTTCATTTACAATACTGTATTTCCATATTAAACTATTGAGACATAACTGAAATGTAACATGCTTATTTTGCATGACTGTATAGATTAGCGGTGTTTTTGTGCTGAAGACAGATACAACAGTGGTTTTGAACTGACTAACAAAAACCGTACTGGCTAACCAAAGACTGGTTTAATTCACGATTTATTACATTTTGGTGTTTGATTCACAACAACGTATGAAATCACACTGCTTTTACTGAAAATAGATTGTTATAATGAGCTGGTTTATTCATCATTTACACTATATTCAAGCATCAAAAAAATTTGAGAATATAAGGTTAACAATTGGTGTACAACTAATTACAGTCATTCTGCTATAATGTGCATTTCTTTAATGTGAATTTGCTATAATGCGTTTGACAAATACAGGACACAGTTTCTCAAGAGCAAACTTTGAAAGCGTGTATTGATTATAACGCGATTCCAATCCCATTGGTTTAAATAGTGCTGCTATTACACGATTTTCTTAGAAGACTGGATTACACGAGAATGGAACTACCGCGTTATAGCAGAACCGACACTAAGTTGGTTGCAAAAGCAGAAAGAATAATACTCACTTTATAAAGTCAGGGATAAATTTTGGCTAAAAGTAAAAAAAAGTTGATTACTTGAATGTGTTAAATATATTTTTAAAAAATCACTAAAAATGTGAAGATAAACTCACATGATGTGAAAGATCAGCATCCATTATAAAGACAAAGTTTCCGGTGGCATGTTGTATTCCATGGATATATGCTGTTCCTAAAGCAAAAACAAATACATAAGTAATTATGTTAGCCACAGTTCATTTTGTTTACTTAAAAAGACAAACTTTAAAGAAATTATGACTAAGATATATTTTACAAAGTTTAATATACAAAGCAGATTGTGTCCATTAGCTGTACAGGATAGCCCTCTAACATTTTTGATGCTATTGAGTCTGAACATTTTAATGACTATACTGGTTCATTATTAAAGAAAAATAAAATTGAGTCATGGAATCATAGATCTACAGCACAGAGATAGGCCCTTTGGCCCAAACTGGTCCTTGCTGACCAAAATATTCATCTACACTAACCCCATTTCCCTGCACTTAGCCCATATTCTTCTAAACCTTTCCTATCCATGTATTTGTCCAAATGCCTTTTTAAAATGTTGTGAATGTACCTATCTCAACCACTTCCGCTGGCAGCTCATTCCACGTGCATACTACCATCAGGTTAAAAAAGTTGCCCCTCAGGTTCCCTTTTATTCTTTCCCCTCTAACCCTCGATTCCCCAACCCTCAGAAAAAGATTGAGTGCATTCACCCTACTCATGCCGCTCATGATTTTATACACTTGTATAAGATCCCCCGCTCAGTCTCCTACACTCTTTAAAAAAAAAAATCCTAGCTTGGCTAACCTCTCCCTATAACTCAGACCCTTGAGCACTGGTAAAATCCTTGAAAATTTCTTCTGCACTCCTTCCAGTTTAATAACAACCTTCCTATAACTGAACATCATACTCCAAGTGCGGTCTCACCAAAACTCTGTACAACTCCAACTTAATTTCCTAACCAATGAACCACTTTTGCTTCTCATCATCCAAGGCTGCAAACACTCCTTCCAAGTGAAACAGTGATTTATTTGTACTACTAGCAGTTTCCTGTACTGTATTCACTGTTTACAATGTATGCTCCTGTACACAGCAGGGACCCAACATAGACTGGGTGACTGCTTTCTAGAACACCTTTGTACAGTCTGAAAGCATCCCAAACTCTGCCTGTTATTTTAATTCTCCAATTTGCTCCCCCCCTGGCGTTTCTGTCCATGACTTGCTACAATGTTCCAGTGACGCTCAAAACCCTCCAGGAACAGTGCATATTTTTCATCTTAGCTCTTCACAACTTTGGACTCAAGATTGCATTCAAAAACTTTTGATAGTAGGTTGTGTTTTCTGTCCTGTTCTCTTTTCTTTTCCCAGTTTTTGTTTTTTTTGCTGACTTGTTTCTTTATCCCTTCAAGTTGCATTGCGATGGCTGCTATTTAGCCATTCATGCCTCATCTCAGTATAGCCTTTGTTTCACTTATTTGTCATTATCACTGTCTTTTGGCCCTTGCATTTATGAGTATTTTATTAGTTAATTCTCTTGCCCTCCATTCTGCCATGCTAACACAGACCTTCCCTTTTGTTCATCCTGGTAAAATTCTGATGTTTCAGTCTTCTTTCCATTCTGATTCAAGGGTTGATCTGAAATGTAACTCGGTTTCTCTGCACAGATGCATGATCTGAGAATTCCTGGCATTTTTGTTTCTCTTTTGTTTTGCATATTTCAGCTTTCATAATATTGTCGGATTCTGATTTTACCTCAGCCTCCGTTCACCACCTGCAGAAGTGAACCAATTTCCATTCGTCCATCACTCCACTCCTCTTGTAAGCCTTTGTTGACCTACAGTGACTCACAGTTAAACAAAGCTTCAAATTCTTATCCTTATTTGAACAATGTTTCTTGGCCTCATCTCTTCCCATCTCTGTCGTCTTGTCAAGGTAGGAAAACTAACTGTGAAGAGGACATAAGGAACCGACAAAGTGATAAAGTTTAGGTTAAGTGAGGTGGACAAAGATTTGGCAAATGAAGTACAGTGTGGCAAAGTGGGAAATTGATCATTTTGGCAGAAATAAAAAAGATATGTGCACAAATCACAGAAGGTATGCAGGTACAACAAGTAATTGGGAAGGCTAATAGAATGTTATGGTTTATTGAAAGGGGAATTGAAGCAACAATAGGGAGGTTATGCATCATTTTTATCAGGCATTGGTGAGACCGCATCTAGAGTACTGTGTACACAACTAGTAACTGGACTAATGGAAGGATATTAATACACTGAAAGCAGTTCAGAGAAAGTTTACCAGAAATGAGCGGGTTGCCTTACAAGGAAAGGCTAACCTTTGGAGTTTAGGAGAGACAGAAGTGACTTAATTGCAACATATAAGATCCTGAGGGGGACTTGACTAGCTGGATGTTGAAATGATGTTTCATCTTGTGGGAGTATCTAGAACCAGAGGTCATAGTTTAAAAATAAGAGGCATCCATTTAAAACAAAGAAGAAGCATTTTTTTCTTTAGGGTCAGGTGTCTTCAAAATTTCCTTCAAGAGAGAATGGACGTAGAACTTTAAATTTTTTTTTTTTTTAAAAGAGGCAGAATTAGATTCTTGATTACCATAGGTATGAAAATTATCGACGACACGCAGGAATGTAGAATTGACATTAAAATGAGCTCAGCCATGATCATATTGAATGGCATAGCAGGCTTGAAAGGCTGAGTGTCCTATTCCTATTCTTCATTTATATGTTTGTGTTAAGGAACTTAAATCACAATATGCATCAGTTGCATGTATTGCAGCTGGCACATAGTATTACAACTCCTCTTGTTTCTACATCCTGACATTGATTCTGCATATTCAGCAACGCTGTGCCATTTGTTCATGGTATGCCACAGCCATAAATATGAAAGCATAATTAAAAAGCAAAATTTCCTTATGATATTGCAGCTCATCTGATATAGACATGTGTAAGAAAGCAATAAAATAATGTTTACTAAGTGAAAACTGCAGGAATCCATCTAGCTGTTCAAGGAAATTGTGCACTTTAATTCTGAAAAGCATTCAGTTGAATTGCAGTTAGTTATCTGTAGAATACCGCGTAATAATGTTTTCTTGTAGCAAGATTTATTTTCAGCAACTTTGTAAATCATGATTTTCCAATGGACTACTGAGAGAGTACAGCTGCTCAGAGATCTGACTTCAGGATACAGCTCACAAGAAGGTCATTTGGTATATCCTGTCCGTTCTAGTTGAAAAATACCTATCCAGTTTAAACCCACTTCCCAGCTCTTAGTTTCCAGCCCTGCACATTAGGACAGCTTGAATATATATTCAGGTGTTTCTTTTTTTTTTAAAACAGTGATAAGCATTTCTGCCTCTAACCCCCTTTCAGACAGAGTTCCAAATACGTTATGAGCTTATGAGCTCATGAGCTAGAGTGAGTTATTGTAGGAGATTCTCTGCAGCTCACCTCATTATGTATGCACCTGACTGTATAGCACCCGCTCATACTATTGTGTGCTCAGCTATAGTGGAAGTACTCATCACTGTTGTGACCTCCAGGGATTTCAGGTACTAATGCCATATTTAAAGCCCAGCCATTAACTAGATCAAGCACTGCTAGCCAACAGCTGCCCTTCACAATACACATGATGGGAGGGGAATGAAAAGAAAAGCTTTTGAGAGCACATATTGCAAATACAAGTTGACATTCAGAGATGTATTATGATTTTACATCATAACATTTTTAGAATCAGCTGTCATTTTAACTGCAGCTACAAGAATCACACTGCATAGGTCACCTATCCTTAAAGGCATACCATCTTACTTCCCTATCCATGGAAGTGCTACTCTGTCCCTAAAGCCCAGTATAGCATAATATCTTGTCATTGTTCATTGCAGGAGCATCACATATTGGAAAGCCTTCAAACTGGAAAGGAAAAGCTGCATTTGCTTCAGGGAACAAGCAAGAACAGCTTGCCTCTCAAGTAAGAAACTTATAGTCAATGAATATCACTGCACCCAGTTTGCATCTATTAGAACTAAGTGTCAATTAAGTCCTATCTGGCTAGTTATGCCCAATGTTGTACAGTCCTCTGTCATTTTGAAAGTGATGCTATTCCTGCTTAATGTCTTCGTCTTCCTCTTCAGAATACTGCTGAGTCTCTCCACCTCTTCAGAGATCTTCAAATTTCCTCTTTCCCTGCTCCAGTTTTGCAGAGCATAGCATGCTACGATTCTGATCACAGATAATGTATACGTTGACCCAAAAGGATCCTTTTCTATTGTCAAAGTCAGCTATGTTATGTTATGGTGTTCTTAACATGACATGTGTACAGTCGATAGCACCTTGCACCTGGGGAAACCAGTTATGTTGACAAAGCCTACTGCCCAGGCTGCAGTATCAACCTCATCACTGGGAAATGAGATTAAGTGGATGTGATCAGGCATAAATTATGAGTAGCAACTTGGGTGTATTTGTGAGTCAGAGATTAGGATATCTCCAGACATCTTTGGAAGCAGCCATCTGTATAGAAATTTAGTGCAGCTGTCATCTTAATGACCTTCCACAACTTCAGGTTGCAAATCCCACTCCATCTGCTGGTGCAGTTCTATGACGGTGGACATCCTCAGACTGTGGTGACAATGCGCCTTGCTCATCTGAAGGAAGTAGCATCAAGAATCAAAGTTCTATACCTCTTTTGAATCCCAAGGGGTTCTTCAGTTGTGGTTTCATCTGGAGGCTGTTTGACCTACTCTACAAGTTACTTCTGTTCTCCCCAGTTTCTGTGCCATTGTAGCACTCAGCTACAGCAGCAAGAACCACTGGATGGATTGTGGTCATGGTTCTAATGACCTCTGTGGGAAATATCAGAAACAAAGAAGATACTTAATAACAAAAGCCATCAGCATTTGTCTCTCAGCATAGTGCTCCATTCTAGGGAATTCTATTACAATATGCGCAGTTGAAGCCATGATATTCAAATGCAATAAGGGACTCTTAAGTGCATTGGATTATGGAAACCTCGTTCATCAGTACAGCACCGAACAAAGGCAGCATTGCCATAGAACTACAGTTCAAGGTGAGAGGAAATCTATTCCATACTGAGAAATCTTGGATTGTCTGTGAACTGTAGCCGACAGGTGAGAATTTTAAGATCACCTGTGATTAATTCTCTTTCACAGAGAGGATTATCTGTAATAACTTTTATCCCTTTCAGTAGGGCACTGCAAATATTTCACATGTAGGATATAATGATTACACACATCTTCAACCAGCACGGTGTAACTACCTGATTAATGCAATTCCACTTTGAAGACCCCCACATAACTCAAGGAAAGCCCTTGTGCTTAGACAGAAAGAAACGGTTTACTTCACCCACTCTGGGTGTAGCTGAAGCCATTTTCCATTTTGTATTTATGATTCACACAAGGATGGAAGGAGACACTTGGCAGTGAGAGTTGTAGGCTCAGCCTGGTGATCCAGGGGTCTCCCTCAATACCTCTATGTTCTTTTCTTCGTTGCACCACCTGTCAACCCCAACAGTTCCAAGCTTCCAGACATTTTCACACACCTCTTTGAATGATGTCAGCATCTTCCAAGATCACCCCTGATCACCAGCCCTATCACTTAAACACACCAACTACTGTACTGCACTCCACCCCTGCACCCCCGCTCAAATGTGTCAAAGCCAGGATGATTGCAGCCCTCGATTAGACCTCTCATTCAGTAACCCACACCTTTCAAGACACCAACATCTCCCAACCTTGTAGGTAGTATTGCACCCTTTCACAATCATTGACGCCCTCAGCTGCTGCCTTCAAGCCAAGCATCTGTGGATTCTCCTCAACTTAAACGTTCACCTAGACAATGAAATACTGAAACCTCTTTGGTTTAATACTTTAATTTAACACCATACAGATTTTTGGTTTAATAGAGTGAAGTCTATCACAGAGCCAGTCAATATTCTCTCTAACAAATACAAGTCCTTTAACAGGCTGTACCAAGTCAGCCCTTTAAATTATCATGAATGTATAGCTACAAAAAAAAAATTTAAAGGGGCCACACGCTTTAGAGTTACCTACAATCTACAACAAAAAGGAATGTTGGTGCCACCTACAGCCATAATTGATATGTTACAGTCATCAATGTTGACACTTTTAAAATGGATTTTGCCGCAACAAGAGCCTGACGTAAGAATCACAATTTGAAGTGAAAGTTGTAACTCATTAAGTATGTTAACAGAATTGCAGGAGGTAGGAGGTGTGCAAATTTATATTCAACAGTGACATAAATTTTAGAAAAAAAATTTTTGGTGTTTGCATTTCTTCAGCATTAAGTAGTGTTAAGTTAAGTGTGGAACAGAATTATGTTTTAATTACTATTTAACGATATTCATAGCTGAACTGTAAGTTGGCGATTTTGCAAAGTGAATTAGAGCAGCACTCAGTTGAAAAAAATTCACTTTCCCTTATGCTGTAAATCCAGCCCACAAATCTATACAACACTTTTCATTTGCTGAGTATCAATAGCAGTTTGGCAAACCAGCTAAGGGAAACTTGAAGAGAAGAAACAAAATAACAATTGTTCAGCCTGCACTAGTACTAAAATACATACATAGAAGTGACAGTTATAGATGTAAATTCAACAGAAATTCACCAAAGATCTTGGAGAGCACTTTACAAACACATGACCACTTCCATCAGGAAAGCACACATTGGAACACCACCACCTGCTGCTTCCCTTCCAAGCCATTCACCATCCTGACTTGGAAATAAATTGCTGTTCCTTCACTGTCACTGGGTCAAAATCCTGGAATTCCCTTCATAACAGCATTGTGGGTCTACCTGCAGCACACAGAGTGTAGCAATTCAAGGAGGCAGCTCACCACCACTATTTCAAGGGCAATTGAAGCCAGGCAATAAATACTGGCCAGCCAGTGATGCCCCTGTCCCACAAGTAAGTTACAAAGATGTTTCCTAAAGCTGTTTTTAACTTCAGATTTTTTTCTGGTCAGTTTTGAGAGGCAGCCAAAGATAACAGAAAAATAAAATGTTCAAGGTTGCAATTTGTGTAAAAGTGAATGTGATAAGTGAAAGAAAGAAAAGGAATGAAGTGTCTTTTTTAAGCCAGCCTGGATTCCAGAGTGAGACAGGCAGAAACATCAAACTCAGCTGATTTGATTGTTTAGTTTGAGGCTCAGACAATTAAATTCAAATGTGCATATAAATAAAATATTTAAATTGGCAGAATTCAGAATTTTACACAGATGTGGGACCTGTTGTCACAATAAGCAACCAAAATCAAAAATTTTCAGATTCTAACATGCATTTCTAAGAGTCTTTGAAGTAATTTATTATTGTACTATTGATGAACACAGTGTCTTAGTGAATTAAAAAAGACAAATGTTCATCCCTAATAGTTAAATCATTAGCATCAATTCACTATTAATGCAGATATTTAGGTTTGCAAAGGCTTTATTACACAAACCTTTAACCAGTAGCATTTATTGGTCATCCCTAGTTGACAAGTTTGCTAGGTCACTTCAGAGGTCAGTTGTCACATATAAGCCAGATAGAAAAGATACTATGAGTCATTTTTTTAAGCGAAGAAAATCATATAGTTTTCTAGATTATTAATGTAGATTTCTAGTTCAGTAATGTTACTAACACTTCAAGTTGCCAAACAAGACCATTAAGCCTTGCACAAACGATCTGAACAATTCTACAATGCTGTAGCTTTGATCCACTTCGAACTTTAGAAATGATCAGAACATTTTATTAATTGCTTTCATTATAGATGATAAATAATTAAGATACAAATCAAGTAACTTAAAAGATAAACTGCAATGAAAATATCTTAAGTGTTCATAGAGAGGACAATGTAATTCTTACCTAATCCCAGCTTCTTTGCTCGAGGTCTCAGCAGCTGTGAAAACATGAACTAATAATTACAACAGAATTCCGAAGAATGTAACTAGAAAGTCACATGTTACAGTAAGGCAGAGTTTACAGACAAGTGCATTGTTCTTAACCAACTTTGTGTGATACAGAGATTACACTCATTTAGATGATAACAAGGTGGGGTGGTGGTAATGTCATTGGAATAATAAGGTCTTGCCTAAGGCTAAACTTCTGCGAACACAGCAAGTGGTGTAAAAGGTGAAATGGTAAATCAAGAGCAAACAAACAAAGTACTGAACATGGAACTACTGTCAACTGTTCGGGGCTGCACTGTGGCATCACAATGCTGCTGTCGCACAGTGCCAGAGATCCGGGTTCAATTCCAGCCTTGGGTGACTGTCTGTGTGGAGTCTGCACATTCTCAGTGGCTGTGTGGGCTTCTGCTGGGTGTTCTGGTTTCCTTTCACAATCCAAAGATGTGCAGGTTAGATGGATTGGCAATGCTCCATTGCCCCAGTGTCCCAGCATATGCATGCTAGGTGGATTAGCATGGTAAATGCAGGGCTATGAGAATCGGGTGGGGGAGTGGGTCTGCGTAAGATGCTTTTCAGAGGGTTGATGCAGACTCGATGGGCCAAATGGCCTCTTTCCACACTGTATGGATTCTGTGATTATTGTCATTACTGTCAGATCTTCTGTGGCACTGATCAAACTGATCACAACAATGTAACCAATGAGAGGGGATTTCTGTGGTTTGGAAGTTGGAATTCATACCTCCATTCAAACAATTTGGAAAGACATCTGTAACAGATAAGCCCAAGACAGAAGAAATGCTTTCTAAAATAAAACTTATTTTCTGGAAAATAAATAGTACTTTCCTTAGTCACCTCAATTATTCGGATAAATGCATTTCCTTTTGTAATGATCCTGCACATAACATGAGAAGTCTTTACTGTTCATCTGATTACCAAGTGGGTATTTGAGGCCAAAGCCAAAATAAATTGGAACTTAAAACTTGCATCTTTTCATTTTTACAAATCTTTGTACAAAGGTATTTAGTATTACTAAAAGGTTTACGTAGCTTAAAAGGAATAAGCTTTTTAAAACTGGAAACAAGCCTGCTTTTACATTACATCTGACAACATCTTTTGTCTCAGATGTTTCAATTATGACAATTATTTTCTAATAATTATTTTCTATTTTTTGACTAAGATGATGAAAAATGTAGCAGCACTAAAATCCCACAAACAAAACTGAAATGAAGCTCCAGGTCAGATCTATTTCTGGTGATTTTATCAGAGGGAAAATGTTAGCAAGGCATGGAAAAATATTCCGATCTTCTTTAAATAGTGCTTGAGAATCTTTAATCATGGGCTAGATCACTGAAACAGGCAGATCGGGCCTTGATTTATCATCTCAATCCAAACAATGGTACTTCCACTAATGCAGTATGTTCAAACCAGGAGTGGAGCATGAACACACAAACGTATACAAAGAGACTATTTCCATTAACTTCATCCAGACTAAAATAATTGTACCATCCTTCCACAATCTTTCTTTTAGTAGTCAAATCTCTTAGAGACAATATAAACACAGACAAAAAGACAAATCCAACTCTTTGCCATAGAATGTGTGCCAGTGTCTCAGATTATCTCAAAAGGAGTCCTTGTCCATATTATCCTCAACAGGATCGATCATCTCTTCCTTCCACAGGCTTTCTGTACCTTTAGTGTATATTTCTCTTAATTCCATGATTCTATTATTTCTTCTAATTCGGTTTCCCTTTCAATTCCAGAGCCATCTCTCCTGCTTACCTCGTGATTGGAAAAAGACCCTATATCTTCACCTTTTCTGCTCTCAGTATCCCTCAACAAAAGCAAGGGACTTACATTCTGGACCTCACAGTTGAGATCAGAGACAGACAAGCATTAAACACTGCTGGCTGACATTCTGGCTTCCTAGCTTCATCCCACTCCCACAATGAGGAGGATGATAGGGCCATTGCCCAAATGCAGTGGATCATTGAGCTGTATCATTAAGGGCAACTTAAGTTCAATTAGAGAAAGCGAATCAGGACCTTTAACAGGCCTCCAGGTCCCCACAAGCAGTGGAAGCAAATCTGACTGCCTTGCAAGCAATCTCCGAGTGATAGATTAGGGGCCAAACAGGACAGGGGAGTAAACTGTGGCTACATGAGCAGCAGAGGCTGAGAACTCTAGGGTAAGTCACCTCCTATATCCCAAAGACATGACGATGGAATACTCACCACTTGCCTGATTAGTAGGGTTCCCACAATACTTAAGAAACTCAATACAATCGAGGACAAAGTTGCCCACTTGATTTAGTCCCTGCATCACCAATGCACAATATTAGCAAAAGCTCCTTCCTCAGCACCTTCCAAACCTGCAACCTCTATCAAGGATAAAAGGTGGCAGCTACATGAGAACATCACCACTTAAAGATTTCCCTCCAAATAACACACTATCCTGACTTGGAACTACAGGTTTTTCAGAAGGGAGACCAATAACTAGAAGTGTTCCACCACGACCAATTTTAGGTCCTCTGATGTCTGTAGTATGTATCAATGATCTGGACGATAATGTGGATGGTCTGACTTGCAGATGGCATGAAAACTGGTGGAGTTGCTGGTAGTACCGACGATTGTGAAGGGATACAACAGGATATAAACAGATTGGTAACTTGGGCACAGAAATGGCAGGTGGCGTTTAATCCAGACAAATGCAAGGTGATGCATTTTGGGGATCAAATTTAGGTGTAATTATACTGTAAATGGCAGTATAAAAACATTAACATACAGATGGATCTGGATGAGCAGGTTCACAGTTCCCTAAAAGTGGCAACACAGCTGGCCAAGGTGATTAAGAAGGCATACGGCAGGCTTGCCTTCATTGGTCAGGGCATGGAGTACAAGTCATGGCAAAACATATTGCAGTTATATAAAACACTTGTTAGGAGTACTGTGTGCATTTTTGGTTGCCACATTACCAGGAGGACGTAGAAGCTTTGAACAGTGTGCAGAGAAGGTTCACCAAGATGCCTGGTCTTGAGTGCATCGAGGAAAGGTTAAAAAGACTAGAATGGTTTTCACTAGAAAGACAACGACTGAGACGAGACCTGATAGAGGTCTACAAAATTATGGGAGGCATAGATAGGGTTGATAGTCAAAAGCATTTTCCCAGAGTTGAGGTTTCAATTACAAGGGGGCACAGATTCAGGTGAGAGAGGGGGGAAACGTTTAAGGGAGATTTGCGAGGGAAGTGATGGCGGAAGCAGGCACATTGGCAACATTTAAGAAGCATCTGGATGGTTACATGAATAGGGAGGGAATACAGGAATTTGGATCAAATAAGGGCACAGGGTTTGTTTTTTAGTTTAGTAAGGGCATGATGATCAGCACAGGCTTGAAGAGCCAAAGGACCTGTTCCTGTGCTTCTCTTTTGTTCTTTATTCGTTCCTTCATTGTTGCTGGGTCAAAACCTTGGGATACCCTTCCTAATAATACTGTGGATATGTTTGTCTGAGACTACAACATTTCAAAAATGAGGCTTCATCGAGGCAGTTATAATTAGATAACAAATACTGGCCCTGCTTGGGAGCCTCACATTACAGGAAATTTAAAAAAAACAGTTCTTCCTCTTTAGAGTCCTGTTGGCGGAGGACGAGAGAGAAGTCAAATCATTACTTCTTCACAGAAAAGACCTGGGAATTTTTTTAACTTCTGACTCCAGTGTAGACATTGTTGTTGTTCTTAAATGTTGCCAATGTGCCTGCTTCTGCCATCTCTTCTGTCGGTGCATTCCAGGCTGGTACCACTCTGAGAAGGACTTCCCTCGCAAATCTCCCTTAAACGTTTCCCCCCCTCTCTCACCTTGAATCTGTGTCCCCTTGTAATTGAAACCTCAACTCTGGGAAAATGCTTGTGACTATCAACCCTATCTTTGCCTCCCATAATTTTGTAGAAAGTAGTAGCTAGCCAGCAGAATATCATTCAGCAGGGGAATGCTATGGAGTCTGAATGGACAGTATGAAAGTCAATCTACGTTTCTTTACAGAATTTACAGAATTCTCCTCCTTTTTGCTCGTGACCATCTCTCCTGCTCAGATGAGAATGTTAACACAGCAATGTTAGAATTTGAAAAAAGTACAGAGCATTTTAATGACTGGAATTCTACTTTATAAAAATAAAGCATTTCGATTTTAATGAATCCAGAGTGTTTACAGGATCACTTGAAACAATACCTGGCCCTGGCGCTGGCTTCAGGTAGATTTGGAGTGGTGGATGGCAACGTGAGCTGGAAATTCACTTGCTGTTTTAAGGTTTTGTTTAAGTTACCATTGTGGGACAAGAGGGCTCCTGCTTCACATCACCTCACAACTATCAACCTGGCTTTTGCCTGTAACAATTTCTTTCATTTGCTCTCTCCAGCATCTTTTTTTCTTATTCTCTGTTTCCCAACAAAGCTTTCATCGTTTTAGATTCACTAATTATTAAGGATAACAGTAGAACAGATTTGGATAATCATATCCATGAATAAGTACAGAAGATTTTTAAAAATTGGTTAGCACAGCAAACAATTCCAGCCTCCTCTTCCCTGCCCTCGATGGTTTCTCTTTGAGTTATTCAGTTTTTCTTAAAAATAGAAAAATAAACGTTCCACATTTACAAGAATGCTATGTGTTCAAGAGCCCAAGGAGAAAGAGAAAACCTACACTTAGGTTTGTCTCGCTTTTGAGAAAGCTGATCTATAAATGGCCGATGAGATCAAGGTACACCTGTAAAATACACATAACTGCAATTATGTAGAACGGCGCTCTTCAGCTATGGACAAATAAAATGACTGATTTCAAAAGAAAGGCTGGTTTAAGTAAAGATCTGATGCAGGACATTTAATTAAATTGTAAAAATGTGGACATAACTGAGGGAAGCATTTTGTAGAAGGACAGACATCACAGACCTTATGAGCTATTCATGCCCCCGGAATGATTTATTTCATTTTTAGGGACTCCAGAATTCAGTTTAAAAAGGGAGGAACACTTTTTTTTGCTGGGCTAACTTCATCATGGCCTAGTCCCAGCAGCAACCCAGACTTCGAAGAAAATTGAGACAAAAGATGGAATTCCAACACTGTTGCCTCAATTTTACAAAGAGTGTCCTCTTGTTCTCCTAGCTGGCAGTGCACAATGTCTCATCAACTCTTCTTGTGGAAATACTGTGCTTCATCAGCTATTGCTTTGCCAAGGTAAAATATAAATATTGATGATGAAATGCAATGTCATGGGGAAATGGCAAATAAACATGAATCGAGAACTCCACTGATTCTATGTATGAACAAACTAATTAAGAGTAGGCCACTCACCCTTCAAGCCTGCTTAGTCATTCAATAAAGTCATAGTGGTTCTGATTTTTTCCTCTCTTCCACGTCCCTTACTATTATCCTGGCAATCTTTCTCCCACTTACTCAAAAATCCTGTTTCAAAAATGCAGTTTTGCACCTCTCATATGTAGACCATCAAGGTCAAAAGAAGAGAACACAAAGAAAAAGAGAATTATTTTCTCTCTCTCGCAAATCTGTGTTCAAGATTCAGTACTCCAATATCAGGAGTGACTTAAGCTAGATACTATTCAGAGAATTTTATACATTCTTTCTGTAATGCATTTTAATCACAACTGAAAAAGTCAACCCACAAATTAGGTACATGTTTAAGTTTTAGAATGCTCAGAAAGGATTAATCAAATGTTGCATAAAAACCAAAAGAACTGCGGATGATGGAAATCGCAAACAAAAACAGAAATTGCTGAAAAAGCTCAACAGCTCTGGCAGCATCTATGGACAGAAATCAGAGTTAACATTCAGGTCGAGTGACCCATCCTCAGATCTGTGTTCAGTTATGATCTCCCTGTTATAAGAAGGATATTATTCAGCTGGATAGGGTTCAAAAGAGATTTACCAGGATGTTGTCAGGACTGGAGATTTAGAGTTATAAGGAGAGGTTGAATAGGCTGGGACTTTTTTTCACTGGAACACAGAAGATTGATAGGTGACCTTTCAGAGATTTATAAAATAATGAGAGATATAGATAAAGGTGAGTGGCAGGTGTGTTTTCCCTAGGGTGGGGGATTTCTAGAGTAGGGGCACATTTTTCAAGTGAGAGGAGAAAGGTTTAAAAAAGATATTAGGGGCAATGTATTTTTTCTAAACACAGATGGTTCGTGTGTGGAATGAACTTCCAGAGGAGCTGGTAAATGCAGGTACAGTTACAATGTTTAAAAGACATTTAGATAAAGATGTGAAGAAGAAATGCTTGGAGTGTTATGGGCCAAGCACAGGCAGGTGGGACTAGTTTAGTTTAGGATTATGGTTGGTATGGACTGGTTGGACCGAAGGGTCTGTTTCCATGCTGTTATGACTCTATTAGTCCAATACAGTTTCTTCAAAACAGTGATGTAGCATCCAGCAAAGGACATACAAGAAGCTAATAAGGAAAAGAGAAAGAGAACATGAATGCAAGTTAGCGCAGAACACAAAAATGAACTTCTTTTGAAATGTGGAAGGGAAAAAGATTAGCAAGTATTTTCAATGGCCCAATACAGATGGGAGAACAGGAGAATTTATGGGGGAGATCAAGGGAACGGTAGAGAAATTAAACAGTTACTTTGCAACTGACTGCACAAAAGATCACACAAATTTTCCCATAAACACTAGGCAGCCAAGGGACTCACTTAATGGAGGACCTAAAATAAACTAGTGTTAGTAAAGTATCACTTGAAAAATTAGCTGGATTGAGGGTTGATAATTCTCCTGGATCATATTAACTTCATCCCAGAGTGTTGAAGGAAGTAGCAATAGAGATACTGGATGCATTAACGATTAGCTTTTGTAATCACAAATTCACGAAAGGTTCCTGCTGATTGGAACGTAACAAGTATAGCCCTACTATTTAATAAGGGAGGAAGAAGGAAAGTGAAGAACTACAGATCTGTTAGCTTGACATCAGTATAAGGGAAAATTTTAGAACAATCGGGCAGAGTCAACCAAATTTCTGAAAGGGAAATCATGTTTGACAAAATTGGGAGTTTTCTTTTTAAAAATTTTACTTGTAGCATAGAAAAGGAGAATCAGTGAATTTGTATATTTAGATTTTCAGAAGCCTTGATAAGGTATCACATACGAGGTTAGAAAATAAAATGACAAATTTGGGAAAATATAAATGGACATCCAGTTACTGAATAGAAGAGAATAGAAATAAACAGATTATTCTCAGCATGGCAGACTGCTAATAGTGGGGTACTACAAAAGTGATAGATTCATGATGGCTCACTGATTTGGAAACTGATTTGCTGACGACACTAAACAGATCGGTAACGCAAGTTGTGAAGAGTGGGAAAAGAGATTTTAAGAGAACTTTGAGAACAGACTAAGTGAATGGGCTAGAACAGTAGTGTCCAACATTTTAAGCACAAGATCACGTTTTGAAATTAAGTGCAACATACGATCTACTCTGAAGAAAATACTGAATGGTTTATTTTGCATGCTATATAAATCTAAAACCAAAATTATTCATTTTGCCCTCTACTCAAGACTCGGTGTGACACCTATTATCTGCATATTATCTGCCAGTCCCTTGAAGTCTAGTTTGCCATTTCAGGATACCAGTGGTACGGAGTCCATCACATGGGCATCTGAGGAGGTCACAGTATTTGGACTGGATTATGTTCTATTGAAAAATGCTGTCTCCACAGAGGTACATGAAATCAAAGTAAGCTTTCACTTTAAAATTACAGATTGCTAGGAATGGGTATTTCTCTCTTTTTATGAATACCCAAAAATCATGTCCCTTGAATTGGCTTTCAGTGGAATATAATTTTGCACAGCAAATATCTCTATATCATTTCCACAGCTTTGTAAATTATAAATGTGACGGTAGTCAACCAGCCGATGTCTGCTCGAAGGAATGGATTTGAAACAAAGAATAATCTGTTCATTCCTGAACTCGCCTGTCAAATTCCTTTGTTAACTTCCTCAGGTTGGGCAATGTTTTCTAGAGGGTTTCAGTTCCATACGTAGAGGAATTACCCATTAGTAAATTCAACTTCCCAGACAATTTCTTCGGAGCATGCTATAATGGGGATTCTACAAGGTCTCCTTGCGCATCTCAGACCTAAAATGGAACAACAACTTTGTCTTTGATTTTTTTTCTAGTACTTTTCCCGAACTCAGAGTGTTGCAGCAATTTCTTTTAATTTGAAGGATCACAAATGCAGTTTCAGTTTGAATGCATTCACAGCACTAATCAAATTGCTCAGTCTCCATCTTCTTGCTGTAATTCACAATTCAGCTTTATCAGTTTTGTCTGTAAGGAGTCCGAAGTTGAGCAAGTTTAGAGAAATATGGGTCAAGGACTAGCAAATGGCACTAGATTAGGTTAGATAGCTGCTCGGCATGAATGGATTAGACCGAAGGGTCTGCTTCTGTGCTGTATATCTCTATGACACTATAACTGTGCATTGTCTGATACTTCACTGCACACTTCATTCCTCAAATTTTAAAAATGTAACAATTTCTTACATCAAGACTAAAAATCTTTGCAGGACCATTCCTCAAAAGCACGACCTCATATCAGCATGAAAAACTGGTTCACCGAAGGCAGTATCTGGATCATTGAGTAAAAACATAAACAAGAGACACTGAGGGATTTAGCTTAAGAGGGTGGCTTTGTTAAACACAGCTGCCTTGCCCTCAAGAGTTTGGAAAGTGCTTGTTGAGGAGACTTCACGAATTGATGAAGTACATCAGATAATACATTCACTACCATTGCACTGATGGTACAGGGAGTGAATGCTAAAGGTGGTAGATGGGAATAGCTTATAGGTGTGAACAATATAGTGAGAAACCAATGGACCTCTGCAAGTGTGGTGGTATCTCCCTCTCTATCCAGAGAAATAACTGAAAGCAAAGAAAGCCAGTTGTTTTATCCTTCCAGAGACTTTATAATTTGTGAACCAGTTGCTCTAATTCTCTTTCAAAAAAGTGAAAGAACTCAAAAGAAAAGCTCAGAAATAAAAAGACTTTGAAAACAAAAAGGAACCCTTCACCAAACCCTGAGGACAAGTCCCATTGAACTGTTTCCCCAGTAATTTTACCTCTCCATCCATAAAGATAGTTCACTGTTGTTTATCTGGGTTAGAATCATGTTAAGTACATATAGGTGGTTGATGGTTTGTTAACCTGAGTCTACCAAACAGGTAAATTAGAAACCTATGATAACATGAATTGTTGTGATGACCACAGGAATAGCAGGGCTTGATTTCCAGCATCACACCACAGTGTCATAACACAGCTGTGTTATGGATTGTATTAGGCTTCTTGAGTGTTGTTGGAGCTGCACTCATCCAGCCAAGTGGACAATATTCTACACAATCCTGACTCATACCTCGTAGGTAGTGGATTAGGTGTGTTCACACAAAAGACACAGAAGGTTAGCATGCATGAACAGTAATTAATTAGGAAGGCAAATGGCATGCTTGCCTTTGTTACTGGGAAGTGGAAGTATAAGAATAAATAACATTGACACATTTGTGGCTTTGGGGAGACCAGATCGATAGCACTTTGCATAGCTTTGGTGTCCATTTTTAAGACTGAATCTATTTCCCTCGAGGGCAGTGGAATGAAGGTTTACTAGATTAGTTCCTGGAATAAAAGGGCTCTCATAAGGTAAGTGCTGAGCAATGTAGCCTATTTTCTCTGAAATTTAGAAGAACAAAATGTGATCTTGTTGAACAGCAGCACAATCGAATGATCTTAATGCTGATAGAATTAATATGCTTTGACAACTTCCACTAAAGGTCTTCCTTTGTATTTTCAGGTTGGGATGCAAATTCCCCTTTCTGTAGAATATAGACTTTCATTATAGAATTCAGGTTTATTTGAGGTGGACATGTCTGAATGCTAGAAGAAAATTTTTACATTGAATTGAAACACGGATAAAGCTGCAATTTTGTAGAGTGAATGATAAAACTGTTGATTCTCTCTAAAGAGAACTAAATATGTTGTGATTGTGAAATAGTTTAAATCTCGGACAAAATTATGATAGGAGGGCTGTCTTAGGTTGACAAATTCAGAAGGAATTACAGATAGTGCGTAACTACAATATCACAAAACACTAGATGGAACTCCAGTAGCTTGATGACCTTGAATAGCTGAGTGGCCTTGCCTCATTCCTTACATTCTTATGTTCTTACTGCTACAGTATAACATTTCTATTTCCCATAAGAGCTAGCCTCATGGCCTCGCTCAGTGAAACTGCCAGTCAGTGCCAAATTATGGGCTGTTCTGTTCTACCAACTTTGGCCACAAACTCAGTACCCTTGGAATCTTTAGCAGCTGGCACACAGAGATCATATTTTATCTTATTTACAGTGATTTCAGAAACGTCCCAGAGGTGAAAGGATTACACCACCCAACAGACCACCCAGTTCCCTGAAGAAAAGGACTGAGCATATACAGTTACTGTACAGATAATGCCCAAATACTTACAATTTTATCAGATCCATAAATCATTTCCAACTGTTTGGCAACCTCAAGTGTCCCATCAGGACTTCCGTCATCAATCACTATAATTTCATAATCAAATCCACTGCAAACAACAACAGAAAATATTATTGAAATGCAAAGTTTTCATGGCAAAACAATCACATTTTAATCAAACAAAACAGTGATCTCTTCTATTGCAAAAATCTGGCGGGGTTCCCCTTTACAAATGCATGTTAAGATTTGATTGCCTAACTGGGGGCCTCGCTGTAGTTTTAAACAGAGCCTGAGCAGGGTGACTATAGCTGTTTCCCCACCAGACTGAAGCAATCAGAGCATATTAACTGCAGAACAGTCCAAATTTTCTAACTCTCCATCTTTGATTTGTGGGACCAGGTTCAACAAGAATGCTCTATGGTTTCCACAAAGATAGTTTTGGCATACCTCCCCTGGCCACCTTTGAAAAAAGACCCACTTCTCAAAAAATTGCTAAAAATAGCTCCTTCAACATTTCTGGTGCAGCTGATGAATCTTCAGCTTTCTCCACCATCCCAAAACCTGCTTCAAGTTGCCTTATGGATTGTTTCAACTCAGCATTCAAAAACTCACATTCACTGAGTGTTTATGGAACTCTATTTTGAAAAATAACATTCCAATATTGAAAATTATGTGGATTTTTCATGTAACATCACATACATTTATCATTCAGATAAAATGAATACCTGGCCACCATCAAGCCCATCCCATTCAGACAACATGCAAAATTTAATTTTCTATAATTCATTCATAGAATATATGAACAACGCTAACTAAATCAGTATTTATCAGCCATCTTTAATTACCTTTCGGCTTGCTATGATTACCCACAATGGCCACAAGACTCTGCTAAGCTAGAGAGACAGTTTTATTTCAAAAGTTTGGTGTAGGAACCACAGGAATGGCCCGAATGGGTAAGAGGCATGGTCAACGCAAGTCAGGTCCAGTGATGTATAAAGTTCGATAGGTGCAGCTGTCCCATATGCACATGGGTCACATGAAAGGTGCACACTCAAACAGTGTGGGAGCAAAGCATGCTGGTGCCTCAACAGCCTTCCTGACTGTTCCAGAACCTGAGGTTTTTCCCTCTTCATCAAGTGTTGAAGTTATCTTGGAATCGGAGACGGATACGGCAGATTTCGTCACCACGACATCTTTACTGCCTTGAGAAGAGAGAGTGAATTTTTTCCGAGATGCTCCGGGCGCAAGAGGCAAGCTACTGTGCATTACATTCTGCCTGTATCAGAGTTGGAAGAACCTGACCTGGTGCTAAAACGCTGCAGGAGGAGCTATATTTAAAAATTAAATCCTATATTTTTGGACTCGGGGTGGGGATGTGAAGATGTAGAGATTGTAACAAGGTCAGCCAGGTAGACCTCACGGAAGAATTCCCTGATTGGACCACAGTAACAGACACAATCAGGAATCACTGGCTAACAGATAAGAACATGATTATCAGACATCCTGTTCACTGAGAAAGCTGGATCAGTGTCAAGGACTCTCCACCTGTAAGTGGAAGGGTGAACTCTGTGATGGGATACCAGTTTGACAGAAGTTATTTCACCTGCCTTTGAACCAGGAGACTCAGGTATATATCCCACCTGCTTCAGATGTAGGTAATATCATCTCTCAACAGGTTGATTAGAACACATGCACATGATCATGTCTGCTCTGTTTCAGGCCTCAACTCCTCTTTCCTGTCAGCTTTCAGAATATCAACTACTCCAGCTTTCAAAAATCTCTCTCTTTAAATAACTTAAACAATCTTACTTCCATGAGGACATTCACTGCCCCAAGAGAAGAAATTGCTTTGTCTCATTTTTAAATGGATGTCCCTTATTCCTTTACAATGAGGAAGTGGAGGAGGCTGGTACACTTGCAACATTTAAAAGGCATCTGGATGGGTATATGAATAGGAAGGGTTTTGAGGGGTATGAGCCAGGTGCTGGCAAATGGGACTAGATTAGGTTGGGATATCTGGTCGACATGGACAAGTTGGACCGAAGGATCTGTTTCCGTGCTGTGCATCTCTATGACTATGTCCCATAGTTTGAGATTCCCCACTAGCATATATATATATATATGCTTACAGTGATGAAGAAGTCTGCAAGGCATGATTTTGAAAGTGTGTTAAGGTGGTCTGTTCAGTTTCATTGCTTGCTTTAGGTCTTGTTATGGTTTCAATACAACTAAGTGGCTTATTAGGCCACCTCAGAGTCAAAAATGCTGCTGAGTCACTTGCAGGCCAAATTAGGTAAATAAAGCTGATTTGTTGCCTAAAAAGAAATCAGCCAATCTGACAAGTTTTTACAACATGGTTGCATGGTTACCATTGGACTAAATTTTATTAATTGAATTGAAATTTCCCATCTGCCAAGTGGAACTCTAACGTATGTCCCCAAAACAATAGCCTGAAGCTCTGGATTACAATCCCAGTGACATTATCTCGTGCCACTACTTCCCACCACTTTAGTCGTATAATCATCCGGGTGATGAAATAAGCTTAAACTCAATTACAGAAAGAGTCTTGTTCAACTCCCTAAGACCACAAAGCAAAGCTGCAAAAAATCAATATAGCTTACAATGCTGATTATTCTCAATTAATCAATAACGGCCTGTTTCCACACTGTACTGTAATCTAATCTAATCTAATCT
Source organism: Chiloscyllium plagiosum (assembly GCF_004010195.1). NCBI lineage: Eukaryota > Metazoa > Chordata > Chondrichthyes > Orectolobiformes > Hemiscylliidae > Chiloscyllium > Chiloscyllium plagiosum. Next base: position 19,824,186 of record NC_057729.1, on the reverse strand, counting down.
TAAAAATGGTCTCCTTTCTCAGGAGCATTTGGTTTTGTTTTTAAAAAAGTAGTGAAAATTTATACTTGTCATATAGGCTGGAAAACTATCCTAGAGGGCAACAACTCTGGGAGAAAAAATAATTTTTAAACTCTAATCTAACTACTTGTTTGTGTGTTCTTTACATATGTCCCAAAGTTTCTTGCCACCTCAATGCATCTCCCAACGACCATTTTTCTCTATAAAAATAGCTCCAGCTGTTTAAAGATATCCTGACAAGAAAAGCTCATGATTTGGTATTTTAGTTGTTCTCATTTATACTTTAAATCAACAGGCTCAAAACTGCTAATGGTCCATGGATCAAAGATGAACATGCTACCCTGACTGCTAGTCTAACAAAACCTTGTACAAACTCGGTATGATAAAACTAAATCATATTATACAAGCCATCCAATTCAAAACAACATTTTATTTCCCAAAGGCCTCACCATACTGGTCCAAATTTTGCAGTCAGTGATGTTCACTACTGTGCTCGGGGGAAATAAAACTTCACACAAAGATCCATCCACAAATGACCTAGCTTCACTTTTATTTTTAAGAACAGTCGTTTAAAATTGAACACTAGATAAAGGGGATGCCTTTGTCCATAGCAGCAGTGTTATCAGCAAGCAAGGTGAGCAGCCAGTCATATCAAAGTATCCTTTCACAGTAAAACAGCAACTTAAGATCCTTCATTTTTATTTAAATATTCAGATAATGAAATAAATGTAAAACTCAAAAAAGTAAACTAAAGATTTTAGTTTTTTTAAAAAAAAAACTGGAGAAATGTGGCACTCCAGAAATCTGAATTAGCTTTTCAAGACCTGTATTTAGTAATAACTATGAAGTTAGTAGACCATAAAAAACCCATTTACACCCTTTCAAAAAGTATTTTTTTTCTGGAGGATTTTACAGCAAAATTAACAGCATGAAAGTGGAACTCTTTCTCATTTTATGATTGCAAGGGAGATTGCACATTGTGGAAATCCTTATATCATGCCCCAAGGAAGAACACAGACAGTGGTTTCTGAACTTCAACATGATTTTGTGCATGCTCAGATTCCCAAAGTTGTTGTCAGTTGCAGTGTCAATACAACAGTTAAATCCATGTCAATTCTTCAAATCTTCAACAATGTAAAGGCTACGACCTCCAATTGACTCTCCTGTTTTATAAATTTTTTTAGCAAGTATCGCTGCACTTGGGAATCCCAGACATTGATGTATAACATTGTACTTTCCACATTGAAGAATGTTTGTCATAATTGGGCCTATTCTCTTTATCTAAATTAGACTATTTATCTAAAATCCAGCTCTTTTAGGTATTATTGTATCATCTGAGTGGATGATTTCATTAATGTGCTTATCAAAATCATAAATGAAAATCATAAACAACCACCACAATAAAAAGTTCTTCTAGAACACGGTCTTTGAAGGTCTACTTCCGTGGGTAACTGCCAGCAAGTTTGGAACAGTGATGATGATGTCACTTTTAAAGGTTATTTTGTCCTGATTTTTTTTTGGAAGACAGGGTGCAAAGGCAGAAGCGCCAAGCAGTCTACCAGAACTAGAGTAACTGGCGTGTGAGGCCCATAAAGTTTTTAAAACCAGTTGGAACAATGGAAGCAGCCTGATTGGGTGTGGCCAGCTCCCACAGATCAGGCTTCCAAGTTTTTTTTTAAGCAGTAGCATCAGAAGGTGTTTTGGGGTCTCAGAAGAGTTGCAAGTGAATGACTCCTTGCTGCTACTTGCTGTGAAATCTCTTACTATTGTTTCCTCCTGGATTGGAGAACTACATGTAAGAACTTGTGTCTGAACTTGTCATTTTGCCAAGGGGTGTGTTTATGTGGTGTTACTATATTGGAACAGTTAATTAGTAATAGGTACTGTATCTATTATTCAGTTAAGTTTTCCAATAGTCAGGTTATTCTAAATTCCTATTTTTGTTTCTTTAGTGTTTAAACATAGTGCTTAAATAAATTGTACTTTGCTTAACATCAAGTAGTTTGACCAGTGGCATCACATTTGGACCACTCACTTCACACCTACCTGTAACGATAAGAAAAAAGTTAGGGTCTGGGCTACCTTCTTAACATTTGGGGGGAGGGGGGGGTTGATCTGCTGTGCAACAGGAACCATTTCAGAAAGGATGTTCCCATAATGGAGAGTGTGCAAAAAATATTAGACTGATTCCTGGTGTAGCAAGACTGATGTATGGAGAGAGATTGAAGAGATTGTAATCCTAATTGATTCATTCTCTGGAGATTAGAGGAATGGAGGTGGAGGCAGGGGAGGAATCTCACAGAACCTTGGAACATTCTAACAGGACTAAACAGGGTAAATGTAGGATGTCCCTGATGAATGGAGGGTCCAGAGCTAGGGGTCACAGTTTAACAATATGGGTTATGCCATTTGGGATTGAGATGAGGAGAGATTTCTTTACCCACAGCGGGTAAGCCTGTAGAATTCTCTGCTTGGAAAGCAGTTGAGGATAAAACATTGAATGCTTTCAGGAAGGAGTTAGATATAGTTTTTTACAGCGAAAGGGATCAAAGGGTATGGGGAGAAAGCAAAACCAGACAACTGAGTTGGATGATCAGCCATGATCATATTGAATGGTAGAGCAGGCATGATGGACTGAATGACATACTCCTGCTCTTATTTTGTACATTTCAGTCTTCTTTTTTGACTACCAATTCCAATCAAAAAAGAGTGACAGAATATTCACCACTTGCCTGGATAGATACAGGCACAACAAAGCATTCAAGAAATCAGGTGGTCAAGCATCCATGGGCCCAAAATAGGATATTCTAAATTGATCCAAAGTCAGAAATCAGGCCTGACAAAATATTGGCCAAACTAAATTAACAGGATCCATCAGTTATCAATACAGAAAACAGTGGAGACCAAGGTCAAAGAGGTCACAAAGGTTCAGGGGGAATCAATTACAACCAACTTGAGGGTTGTGAATTGGAGAAATATCAGACTTTCTGAAAGGATTGAAACCAACGTGCCCATTCTAAAAGATGAGAGACTTAAAAAACCAATATATAATTTCAGTTACATCATACTGTAATTTGCTATAAATTCTGTGTCCTACGATTTTATACTCTACAACCACCTGATGAAGGAGCAGCCCTCCGAAAGCTAGTGCTTCCAAATAAACTTGTTTAAATATAACCTGGTGTTGTGTGATTTTTAACTTTCTACACCCCAGTCCAACACCAGCACCTCCAAATCAGACTTTCTGGCACCTTGACTTCCAGTAGCTGAACAGAAATTCAAAGATCATTAGAAAGCACTTTCCAAACCCATGACCATTTTGATCTTGAGGAACAAAGACATCAGAATGTCACCACCTGCAAGTTCCCCTCCAACCCACTGACTCTGAAAGATATTGCCATTCCTTCTGTTACTGGGTGAAAATCCTGGAATTCCCTCCCTAATGGCATTGTGGGTTAACCTACAGCACATAGACTTCAATGGTGTAAGAACGCAACTCATCACCATCTTCAAGGGCAATGAAGATAGGCAACGTAAGATGACCCAGGAGAAGATCCATCTTTGTGGTACCGAGCGAATGTAACATTGGAGAGGAAGATTCCAACAACCCAGCTCAAATACTTGGATCACTGTGGGCAATATCCTCAGAAAGATAGATATGGACAGAGAGTAAATATTATGGGAATTTGGGAAATGCTCAGTGTTTTTACTAAGGAATATTTTGTTCACAAAATCAATTTGAACTCAAAGTTTGGGAGAAGATTTGTAGCTCGGGTGCTCGTTGTTGTGGTTGCGTTTGCCGAGCTGGGAATTTGTGTTGCAGACGTTTTGTCCCTTGTCTAGGTGACATCCTCAGTGCTTGGGAGCCTCCTGTGAAGCGCTTCTGTGATGTTTCCTTCGGCATTTATAGTGGTTTGTATCTGCCGCTTCCGGTTGTCAGTTCCAGCTGTCCGCTGCAGTGGCCGGTATATTGGGTCCAGGTCAATGTGCTTATTGATTAAATAGATTCAATCAATAAGCACATCGACCTGGACCCAATATACCAGCCACTGCAGCGAACAGCTGGAACCGACAACCGGAAGCGGCAGATACAAACCACTATAAATGCCGAAGGAAACATCACAGAAGCGCTTCACAGGAGGTTCCCAAGCACTGAGGATGTCACCTAGACAGGGGACAAAACGTCTGCAACACAAATTCCCAGCTCGGCGAACACAACCACAACATCAGCTTGAACTGCAAACTGAATTCTATATGCCTCTGTCTGCATCACTGACAAGAGCGTTTGGGTGAAGTGTTCTTAATGTAAAAACTAGTCAAGTGTCCAACGCACAGACGACACAAGAAATCAACACCATGAAGAACAGCTTTGATTAGCATCTCTGCTACTAAAAATATTGGTTTGCTCCATCACCATGATATTTTCACTTCTATAATTATTATATACAATTAGGGGCCTTACTCTTGTCATTCTTAGTCAGCTGCCACAACTGCCATCTAAAAGGGCCAAACATCATGGGAACACTTATCTTCTTCAAATCATGGAACATTATGATTTGAACACATAATACTTGTTATTACTGGGTCAATATCTGGAATTCCTTTTCTTAAAAGATCACAGCAACACTATTACCTCAAGGACTACCATGGCTCATGATTACTTCCTCAAAAAAAAAACTTAATCAGGTTAGAGAAGCATGATCACAATCTTTGAAAACTGTGCCAAGATTCCAACCTACCAGTTTCCTAGTGGCTATAAGTAGCAAGTATAACATTTCTTTTCAACATCTCGTTTTCAAACAACAATGGCAACCAGTTAGCCTATAATTCAAAATCTGATAAACTTCAGAGTTATGAATCACAAGCTCATGTTATACTTACCATTTTCTTTTAGCACCCCAATTGTCACCATGTCCCTCAACCCAATTAACCTTGAATGTCTTAATTATGTCTTAAAACTTATTGTATTACCGCTCTTCAGCAGTCACATGGTAGTACTCTGTAAAAATGAAAATTATGACTAACATCCTCCCTCTTTGATGAAACAATGAGATCTTTACAAATATAACTTAATTTTTCCTTTTTGTTCTCTCCATTCTTATGACAACAATTTGCTTCAGAACTATCATTTAGGATATCAAGAAAAGTCTCCTCTTTTCAAAGAGTGGTTGTTCTATACACATCAGAATCTAGAGAGCTTTTATTTATTACCTTCTCTGAAAGATAGAGCATACAACAATGCTGCATTCTCTCAGTACTCCACTGGAGTGTAAATTTAGAATTGTGTTGAATATGTATTTAGAATATATCCAAAGTGAATCTTGAATCTGAGGCACAACTGGTATCAGATTATCAAACCTAATACTTGGATCAAATCAAGTACTGAGTTACTCTTTATATTAAATTTTTAAAAAGCAGCAGCAAAATTTGGCACTTTGAAATCAGGTTATAAGGAATAATGGGTTTAGGAGAGGCAATGAGGTGTTGACCATATACAACATAGTTGGTGACCCACAGAGATGCAAAGGAGAGACTTCCATGAGAGATATTCAAATCTAACTCCTCCATCCAAACATATGTTTTGATACTTCCTTGAATCGCACACATGGATTCCCTCATAAAATTGCATTGTTGCCTATGTTTCGAAGTAAGTAGCCTTGTTTACAAACAGCCTAATTCTACCTAATTCCGCCTAATTTCTACACATGAACAACAGAGATCAGGAGCCAATGCTATAACTTCTATCCTTGGTGGTGCTCTTCATGTATTATTCTTTTGCAGCCTCAGCCTGTCATGACCATGCAAGCGTCTCTTTTGCATCTCAGTAGGTCACCAACTATGCTGATATGGCTAACGCCTCATTGTCTATCCTAATCTGTAAACCCATTATTCCTTATAAACTGATTTCAAAGTGTCAAACTTTTCTGCTGCTTTTAAAAAATTTAATATAAAGAGCAACTCAGTATTAGGTTTGATGAGCTGGTACCAGTTATGCCTCAGTTTCAAAATTCACTCTTGTTATATTCTAAGGGGCAACTTTTTAACACAGAGGGTGGTACGGGTATGTAATGAACTGCCAGAGGAAGTAGTGGAGGCTAGTACAATTCTAACATTTAAAAGGCATTTGGATGGGTATATGAATAGGAAGGGTTTGGAGGGATATGGGCCAGGATGACCCTATAAATACATATTCAGTATATATTCTAAATTTACACTCCAGTGGAAAACTGAGGGAGTACGGCATTGTTGCAAATGCTATCTTTCAGAGAAGGTAATAAATAAAGGCTCCCTAGATTCTGACATGTATACAACAGCCACTCTTTGAAAACAGGAGACTTTTCTTGGTATCCCAAACAACAACGTTTCCTTAAACAACTTTATCAAACATGGATTACTTGGGGTCATTCATTGATTTGTTGTTTGTTAAGTATTGGCTATGCACAAATTGCATTATGAATTTTCCAACCTGACAATTGTCAGCTTTGACAAAAATGGGCTGTACCTCATTTTGGAATGCGTTGAATACATGATGAAATTCAAGATATTTCTTTTAACTTATTATAGATCATATCTGTGAGAAGTGTGAATGAAGCTCAGTAACCTTTCAGTTATACAATTTTCAATTACTAAACTTCACCACAATAACAGAGTGTATAAATGTAACAATGATGTTGCTAAGCCTTGTAGACATTAACGTCTGTGATTAATTAACCACAGTAGAAGGCAGTACTTATCACAACCGATTTTTGGGTTCCTCAGCTAGGAGGGAGGGAGGGAAGCAGAAACATAACACAGCTGCTAATCCTGGTTGCCTGTTGAAAAATACATGTGCACATAATCAGCATTTTGGATGCAGTATTCTTCACAGTTTCACCATACTATAGCCTGTTTACTCTTGGTTTAAGTTTACATATAAACAATGGTTATTTGTTTTTTGGTGCCTATGAAACTGTACTCCATCTTACAGATGGTCATAAATTTTGAGAAGAAAATCTGTAAAGATTTCAGAGAAACAAAAATACAACTATTAAATTAAAGCTATTAAAAATAATGATGCTCACGCCAATGTTAATGTTTTAGGTCTATTTTTAATTCTTCTTTTGCCCTGCAGCTACATTATATAGTTTCAGAGTTACATGTTTACCAAATCTACAGGAAACTAAACAATTAGGTTTGAACACAACTGAGATTAACACCCTATCCAGTTTTTTAAAAAAAAGACGTTCCTCCTATAGGTTTCCTTCCTTCATTTTAGGTCCCGCATTTTCTGACTGAAATGGCAGGCAGCCAAGTTACTCTCAGTGCTTAGTCAATCTTGCCCTGTAACTAAAGGCTGGAATGTTCAGAGTTGCTGGTTGCCTGCCCGTCAGTTTTTTTCTACTTCACCGGACAAAGTGTATATGCTCCACTCAAAGCCTCTACCAAAAGATAAGTTGTCGCCAATGCACCTACTGTGGGAATTATTTATTTTATAGATGCTACATTCAAAGGCTAAACAGGCATTATAATTAAAGAAAGAGAAGAAATAAATGTAAAGTGTATAATTCAAACATTCAAATTTTGAAATTGCTTCACAGCCTAAGTTATATTGGTTTGGAACATTTTTAAAATAAACTGACATGTTTTTGCACCATTATTGTGCTAACATACTTCATACAGAGGTAGATCAAATCCAGTGAAAGTTACAGTCAAATAACTTGTGCTGTTCTGGTATACATCATTTCTGCCTGTGGACTCCACCATTTTTACTGTCCAGAGCATACTGTCATTTCGTTCCTCATTGCAAATGAAAGTGAACTGCACAGAGTGGTTATTAATTCAGGGCAATTCAGTGGGCAACCAGCACATGTAGCCAGATAAATTATGCACATCTGTCACTTCTCAGAAAGTAAAAGATACAATTTTAAAGCCTTGGTCTTCAATGTTGCAGGTTTCAGAAATCATAGGCAGCAAAACACTAATTTAACAACATTAACCCACAAGCTACAGTTTATGCTGGTGTTTTTGTTTTACCCACCTTAATAAAAGTAAGTTGCTTTTCAAAATCCTGAATACTACTCTGAATACTCAGGAGGTAAAAAGACATTTTTTTGGATTGGATACTTTTTTTTAATGCAGGCTCTTAGCCCACAATCTTAGCACGACAGAACGAACGGGGCTCATGCAAGCCAGTGATCTAATTGTTCATGTAACTAAATATGGTAGACTCCTGCTGTAACATGCTACTTGGGAGTCAGCCAAATGGCTTGTTATAACAATGTGCATCCTACTGACAGGGTGGTTGAAAAGAACAAGGCTCAGTTAAGGAAAATGGAGTAAAGCCTACGTAGAATTATATGGGGATGGTGAATATTTGCTTCACTCATTATCATAGTTAATATTAAATACCTTCTGCCAGCAATGCCAAATTGAAAAAGGTTTTAAGCTACAACTTTTCAGATTTTCATTCAGAAATGTAAACAGCGAGGGCCTGCATATACTTAGTTCAGAGGATTAGTTTTCTGCATTGCATAACAAATATACAAGCCCTAGGTTGTATGTAGGTTTACAAATTAAAACATGCTGCACTCAGAATCTTGTATGGAAAAAAATGGAACACAAAAACACCAATTGAAAAGAACATAAGAAACAGGAGCAGAAGTCAGCCATTCCGCCCCTGCTGCCTGCCCCATCTTTCAAAACAGAATCATGGCTGATCTGCCCCAGGTCCTCACATCTCTCTCTCGTGCCAGCTGAGCACAGCCATCAACTCTGATATTTCAAAAATTGAGCTCCCCTGCAAGTATTTTCCATGATCTGTCCTCCACGGCTTTTTAGGGTAGAGAACTCTAGATATTCAATACCCTGTAGAAGAAATTCCTTTTCATCTCAAGTTTTAAGTGAGCTACAGAACAACAGGTAGATTTGGTGCCAAGATTGCGATTTCACTGCTGGTGTGTTCATCTTCCCAATATCTATCCTGTCAAATCCCATCATTATCTTGTATATTTCAATGCTATCACCCCTCATTGTTCTAAACACTAATGAATAAAGGCCTAAATGTTTAGCCTTTCTTAATAAGTCAACCATTTCATCCCAGGAAAAAGCCTAGTGAATCGCTTTTGAACTGCGTCCAATGCAGTATCTCCTTTTTCAAATAATGTACACAATACTCCAGGTGCGGCCTCACCAACAGCCTGCACAACATAAAATGATTTCCCTATTCTTTAAACTTCAACCCCTTAGGAATAACGGCCAAAATTATATTTGTCTTTTTTAATTGACTGATGCACATAAATGCCAACCTCTTGCATTTTATGCACAAGAATAATTTGATTCCTTTTTGTGTATTTAAATAACAATCTGTCTTTTCATTCTTCTTACCCAAGCACATGACCTCCCATTTTCCTACGATAAAGTCCATCTTCCAAGCTTTTGTTCAAATACCTAAATTATCCAAATACCCCTGAAGATTCTTTCTGACCTCACCACAACAAGCCCTCATACCTACTTTTATATTGTCAATGTTGGATACATTACATTCTGTCCCCTCTAAGGTATTAATATAGATAGTAAGTCTTTAAAATCCTAGGGCCAGGCTTCCTTGTGAATTGCACAGCCATTCCAGGGTCCACACATGCATATGAATGTGCCAAAAGCATCTTCCCACCATTGACTTCCTACCGTGCATGGAACTCAGAGGGCCCTGGTTGAAAGAGGTGGGCAAGGAGAGTATTTAATGAAAAACTAAGGAAGGCAAAATGCTGAAGTAGTGATAGGCCAGAGGAATGTGAATGTTTTTATGTTTATCATTTTCATTGACTTATTCTATTTGACCAGAGTAAACGTTGCTGATCATTATGAATTATCTGCTTAAATGCCTGCCACTGCTCATTCACTGACTTTACCCTTAGTCTATTTTCCCAATCTGCTTTAGACAACTCTTCCTTCATATCTCTGGAACTGTCATTATTTTAAATGAGGACACTGGTCTACAACTAGAGTTACTCCCCGTCAAACTGATTTTAAAAAAAAACTTTACTATGTTAAATCTATAATTTAACAAATTTAATAAAATTGTCTGTGACAGGATGTTAACAAAACCATCTGCAGACCCACAAAATATAGAAAGATGGGTTCGGAACTACACTATTAACAGCTCCAAATTGATCATTCAGAAAACAAAGTGAAAATCTTGCTCAGATTATGTAAAATTTGCCAAATACCACATTTGCTGCATTTTTGGAAGGCATGTTTCATTGGCTAGGAGTCTAATTCATTACTTTGAAAAGAATCTTGGCTCAAATTATGAATAGAGATATAAAATTTCACTTACTGTACATTAATACAGTACATGTTTGAACACAGTCAATACATGATTTTTCAGATGTCGAATTCCAAATATCACTAAAAGGTAAAACCTTATAGAATTAGGATTTAATATATCATAGTAACTTGAGTACATGAATAGGCAATCTAAAAGTACAGCAACCTGTATAGTACAACTAGATGTGGAAGGAAAGTATACTATGCAAATGATACAATGAGCAGCAATTACATTTTCTAATTTATTCTATTTATGCTGTGGTGCCACTCAAAATGTGGTCTGTTAGCACAACATATTGCCTCAGGCTAGAAGTCTTAAACTGCTTGTTGAGTTACAATTCAAAATTAACTTTATAATCCCATCTCTGCTAACTATTTCCAACATGCCAGCTGTTGCATTTATGCAAGAAAATCAGGATTATGTTGGCAGCAAACCAGGTAAAGAATGAGACAGGATTGAAGGGTTATGTTATTATACCAACTCTCCACCCCACAGGTATATTCATTTCATTGTTTAGTAATTACAATACAAAACCTCCTCCAGCAATTCCTATTCAAAAGCTTTCATAATTTCCAAGTTTGTTCAAATTATCGTCAATCACTGGTGTATACCCATTGATGGAGCTTTTCCTTATTAAACAGGGCAATTTATCCTATATTTCAAAAGATAGTGACATTGTTTCCACTTGCTCCACATAGCCAAGTTTACAAATGTCCTTCCCAGTCATATGGCCTACCATATTGCTTTACAAAAATGTTACAGTAAGGTCTGGAACTCACACTATATGTAGTATCGCCACACCTGACCATGTAACTTAGGCTCTTCAGGCATCAATTTTTGTTAATAGCCCTTTTTATATTACGTTTGCCAGCATCAGATATAAAGAGGACAAGTGTTAACCATCCAGGACCTGGTGTTTTCTGGGGTCTAAGTGACCATCAAAAGTAGTCGCAAACCCCCGAAATTACTTCCCATCTTTGATATTAAAGCACCTAATTAATTTCATGGATTTTCACAGGAATTATAAAATCATTGTATGTTATAACCAAAAGGTAGCTAATCAGCCCAACACCAACTATTGAAAATAATTATCAGTAGTCATCTTCCCTTGTTCATTTCTACAGCCCTGAAATTTGTTCCCTTCCAAGTATATATCTGCTTCCCTTCTGAAAGGGGCTATTGAATTTTCTTTTACTACCCTTTCATGCAGTACTTTCTTGTGGATAATAATTTTTTGTTATTTATCTCCATGGCTCTTTCCCTCCAGTTACATCTATATTTTTTGGCTAATGACCATCTCCAATGGTGGAAAGTTGCTTCCCATGCAATCTATTAACTCCAAATCTCCACTTAGCCCTCTGCTCTTAGCTTCTGTAGTCTCTAAAGAACTGAAGTTTCTCATCCTCAGTATAATTCAAGTAAATCTATTTCATTTTTATCACCCTGGAGGAGAGGTAAGAATTAAAATGTGCATATATTCCTTTTTCATAAAAAAAAACAGGATTAAGCTTCCTTACCTGTTTGCATAATAAGTAACTTCCCAACTCTCAGTAACCAGTTAAAGAAAACCAGAGGTATACAACTGCAAAGTGGTTTAATATTCTCAGTAGAGTGGAATAATTGAATAAGTTTACATGGAAACTAGTTAGACACCTAAGAGTTATCCAACTGAATCTGATGATTATTCCAATTTATTTCTATAGGTAACTAAACTCAGGTCCCTCAATTAGTATAAGTGACTTTATCTTGACATCCCTAGACTAATAGTTTACTCTGAATTAATGGTCTGCATATAAGTAGATAAATCATCATGCTTGGAATATAAAAACAAATTCCTTCTACTGAAGTTTATCATTTAATTAGTGCCTTACATTTGAATTATTTTTTAATCCAAATTCAATTTACCAATCCAAACAGGACCTTATCAGTGAAATACACTGCCTAATATGAACTTAATCACATGACCAATATTGAAGGATGTGTGATTGGGTCATCTGAGCACAGTGCATTGTCAAGTAGAGAGCATTTGAGAAGATGGTTAGTTTGATGTCCACCATCATTCCTAAACATTGAAGTAAAATACAAAAGCAGTATAAAATAGCAGTAGCAATACAGAAAATAGTAGTCCAAAAATAATAACTCATTGATCGCAGTAATTGATCCACTTGCAGAACAATAGAATAATTATTTATTGCCAGCAACATACTTCAACAAAAGAGACAGGGCTTGCACTTCAACTTGTCCTGAAGTCAGAGCATTGAGTATAGGAGTTAGGAGGTCATGTTGTGGCTGTACAGGACGTTGATTAGGTCACTTTTGGAATATTGCATGCAATTCTGGTGTCCCTCCTATAGGAAAGATACTGTGAAACTTGAAAGGGGTCAGAAAAGATTTACAAGGATGTTGCCAGGGTTGGAGGGTTTGAGCTATAGGGAGAGGCGGAATAGACGGGTGCTGTTTTCCATGGAGTGTCGGCGGCTGAGGAGGGACCTTATAGAGGTTTATACAGTCATGAGGGGCATGGATACGGTAAATAGACAAGATTTTTTTTCCCTGGGGAGGGAGTCTAGAACTAGAGGGCAAAGGGTGAGAGAGGAAAGACTTTAAAAGGGACCTAAGGGGCAACACCTTCACACAAAGGGTGGTGACTGTATGGAATGAGCTGCCAGTGGAAGTGGTGGAGGCTGGCACAATCACAACATTTAAAAGGCATCCAGATGGGTACATGAATAGGAGGGGTTTAGAGGGATATGGGCCAAGTGCTGGCAAATGGGTCTAGATTAATTTAGGATATCTGGTCGGCATGGATGAGTTGGACCGAAGGATCTGTTTCCATGCTGGACATCTCTAGAACTCCAAAGTGATTCATCAAAAAAATTTAGAACTGACTATGTTCTTAGATCAGTGTTACAAAAACCACTGGTCTAAACTTAGGGCAGATACTCCCAGAAAGAGCGAAAATACAAATCAATAAAATTCCTGAACTTATTCTTCACCATAAATCTGAAAACAACTTCACTGTTGGTGTATCCTTTCTTTTTACAAGCTTTATTGATGAAAATTGCTCAGGTTATAGGGAAAAATACAAAATATAGTTATCATAACAGAGGAATAATTGATGATGAATGCAAGCCACACCTCTCCATGTTTTTGCAGCACTGTTGCTCTTTGCATCTTAAACAACATAAGAGAAAAAAAAATTCTCTTGGCAGTTGATGCCTGCAGGATTCACATACCAGAATGTGCCAGAATCGATAGTATTCAAGCTAACTTAAATAGCTGTGATCCAACCGGTGAATGTTGTTGTAATTCATAGGAAACAGAACCACATGAAATGTTAGTGTAGAAGTGTTTTCCATATATCATGCTGTCCCAACATTTTCATTGGATATTCTACAGAAACAGATGAGGCATTTGGTTTCAGAGGACCTGAAAGCACAATCACTGCAAATTGTTTTTAACATTACAATTTCATTCTTGCAGGAGTTGAAGAAGTTGAAGTAGTTCAACAACAGCCGAGGTCTCCCAAACAGACACCAATAACTGACCTGGGCAGAGAACTTGTTTTGAGTGCATGAATTTGTTTTAACTGGCCAATAGGTAAATTTTGAATCTATTTCAGTATCAGCACAAATTCTGAGGAACTCCTAATCAACACTGAAATTAGCAGTGCTTTACAGGAGGATACTGTGTTATTAGAAATGGAACGGAGAAGAAAAGCCCAAATGAACTGAATCCAGTAAACAGATCAATGAAGAGAAACAAACCTTCCCAATAGCCAAGCCTTCTGCTTTATGAGTGAATTCTGACAACTTGAGCTGGAGACTGAAATGAAGCCAAACATCCAGATGGAGCCTGTCTAAGTGGAAATTTCTGTCAAAACATGTGCTGTTAATAGGAAGCAAACTACACACATAACTAATATGAAATATATGAACTATAATTGTGCATCTTGTAGAGCACTCAAATTCCAATTGTGAATTCAGATATAGCTGCTATAAAGTTTTAAGGCATTTATGGTTAACCAGTGTGCTATTACAATATTTAAAAAGCAAAATAAAGCAATGCTAGAAATCAAATAAAAACAAAAAATGCTAGAGAAACTCAGCAGCAATGGAAAAGGTGTTAACATTTCAAGTCTAATAATAACTTTTTCAAAACATGAAGCAGCTGGAAAATGTTGTAATTGGCTGTTTTATTAAAATTGGTTAATTTGAACTGCAATTCTACTGTCGAGGAAAAAAAGTCAATTTTTAGTTCAATCTAACAAAAAATTGGAATTGCGACAAATTTGTGCTATGCAGTGCACGTAATTGAATATTTTGAGCATCATCTACTATAGTCACCCACAATTGCAGAAAGAGAAGGAAACATGTAAAATCCAAATATATTAAACAGCATAATTTAATGTCAAATTACTCTGCAATTCTCTTCTTTACCAGAAAGTCCAGTGTTTTAAAAAAAAGACAGTGTCTTTGTCTTGCTGTCCTTCTTGCCCATGATTTTGTAACTGAATTAAGATGATCCACAACACTCATGATTGGACTAAGTGGCAGTCTTATTCAGAAATGCTACAAATATATGTCAAGTCAAATTGTCACAATGAATCAGTCAGGAGGCGACTGATGTTGTGGAAGACTTTGGAAAGTTCTGCTCTGCTAATCTAACAGAACATCAACTGGAGGTTGAATAGTGGGGCTGAAATGGAACAGTATTCCATTTTGTATTACTTCATATCTGTCACCCTGAAAAAAAAATCACCCAAAAATTAAAGTTTAATTAAACAGACAGCATAACTTCAAAATGTTGATTGATTTAAAATGTGCAAATGTCTACAGTTGGAAACAATATAATATTCAGAAGGACTTAAATGTTTAAAACTTAGGAAAACTGAAAGTGGCTGTGGAAAAAATGTTGATTCATGCACACGACATCTGTAGCTGAAGTGAGTTTATCATAGTTGTTTAACGTGACTTGGTGTTTGCTATTATCCAGCATTACCACATCTGGAGATACGTTTGTTCTAACTGGTTGCTATGTTAGGGCCATAGCAACACAACAACCAATGCTTGCCGATTTTATTAGGCCACTAAAACCACTGCTGGCCGTGGCCCAATAGCACAGTTTTCCTGTATCAATACAGGAGCAGCTATGATCAGAGTGTTATAGTAACACAAGTAAAAGAAGCATTGAGATAAGTCTGAATTGTGTTTCACAAGAAAAACAGCTAGCAGTATGGTAAATCATTTCTCTTTTGTCAATCATTTTAATCAACCTAACACTGAGTTCAGAATACCTGTAACTCGCATTTATATCATCTTGAATACATTAAAAACTGTCCCAAGGTACTTCACACAATCCTATGGAACAAAATGGGACATTGGTGACTATTTCAGTTTTTGCTATTTACCATCAAACTAAATTCATTATTTCTCTGTGAAAGACATCTACTTTCTAATAAGAGGAAGTCAATTATGATGTTTGACTATAATCTATCCTATATTTCAAGCTTACATTTTTGTGTATTTCCTGCCTGCATCATTTAACCTGAGATTATCACATGATCAATTTTTTATTATTCATCAACAGATGACATATTTGGCACACCATTTATACTTTCAAGGCAGACTGTTTCAAACAGTTGCTTGAGGTGGCCATGTGCCATATTCCTCCCCTGCCTATGCAGCAGACCAGACCAACCAGAATCTCCAGTTATTGCCCCCAAGGAATCAAAGTTGCTGTAATAAATACTGATGCCAGTATGAAGTGAATGTAAAATAACGGGTTGAAGCATTCTTCCCTTAATGTTTACCAGGAAAAGATTCATGGGAGGGGAGGCTCTAAGCCTCTGCAAGTTGTGGTATACATCAAAGTATGCTTTCGTTTGTTTCCTACAACCACAACCTACAGAGAGTTAGTTACCTGGTATTTTTGACTGACCATTGATTTTGGCGCTTGCTAAACCAAGTTTTACTACATTCATACTTCTCCCGTAAATCAAATGTAGCTTTTTAAATTTCAATTCCCAGGAAAATTCTGTACCAATTAATAGATGAATCACTTTTCCACTATTCTGCAAGCAGAAATCATGAAGCGATAAAGGAAAAATTTACAAATTCAATATTCCCCAAATGTAAATTTCAGAATGAGAAGTCACTGTTGTAACGTAGGCATAATGGCCCCAATTTTGTGGTTGTCATGGAACAAAAGAAAAATCAGCAAGTGTTCATTGTCATTACACAACCACGAAACCGATAGCAACTTCTGGCATTTGCCAGAAACTAGGAAATCCAGAAGTTGCTGTCAGTGATTCCCCAGTCTTTTGAAGAGTGCACTGACAATTTTGCCATGTCAATTTTACTTGATTTAACATGAACTTCTGTTTTATGCTATTAATCTTGCTGAAAAATCTCTTTAAAAAGGTTCCACATTGTTAAATGACTCATAATTGAGTTTCCAGGCATCATACAAAGCTCACAGCATTCAGCAACCTCTCTGGCCCTGAAAAACATACTTCATGTTTGTGGAATATCAACTTATCACAATCAAGTCTACTTATGCTACTTCATCTTCTACTTTAATACTGTGTACTTTCCTATTCATTCTTCAGTTTGCAAGACGATTTAAAAAAGGATAAACCATTTCCTGTTTGCTGTCTTAGAATTCTTAAATGAGATCGGCTGCTCAGCCTGCTTGAAAACAGCAATATTACTGAATGTCAGACTAAAAGTTACATTGGGAAAGGGGAAATACACATGACAACAAATTGCTAATTTCAGTGGAATGCTTTCCTAAGGTCAGCAGCAAATGCTATCATTGAGGAGAAAGTGAGGTCTGCAGATGCTGGAGATCAGAGATGGAAATGTGTTGCTGGAAAAGCGCAGCAGGTCAGGCAGCATCTAGGGAACAGGAGAATCGACGTTTCGGGCATTAGCCCTTCCTGAAGAAGGGCTAATGCCCGAAACGTCGATTCTCCTGTTCCCTAGATGCTGCCTGACCTGCTGCCTGACCTGCTGAGCTTTTCCAGCAACACATTTCCATCAGCAAATGGTATCACTTCACCAGTGGCTGCAAAAACTTAGCCACCGTCAGATATTTTGTTCATTATTGAATCAGCAATACACTGCATCAAGGCGATGTTTTTTCTATTTCTTTTCAGATTATTAATGCACAGGGTAGAGTTAAATGTCATTTTGCTCCACTTACAGTTGACACAAACCAATAATGTACAGCTGTCAGTAACTAGCAATATAAGGACCAAATCAGCCTGCGGTCAACAGCATGGAATTTCCAGCTGTCCAGTACTGTATGCTTTGTCAGACATTCTTTGGTGCTTTTTACTCCTGTCACATACCTTTGACTCATTAACAGAGAATGTCAACTTACACACCAGAAAGTTGCTCAATCTTGCCCACCTGAGATCCAAGACAAAGGTGTACCAAGTACTCGCAGAATTTATGCTAATAACACAAAGACAGGTAGGAAAGTAAGAGGACTTCTACTTACAAAAGACATTTGATCAGGTGCTACATGAAAGATTATTGCAGAAAATAAAGGCTTATGGTGAGGGTCATAACATATTGGCCCCTAAAGATTGGGCAACTTTCAGAAATCAGAGTGGACCATTTTCTGTCCTGTTGTGAGCTTTTCCAACAAATTGTGTGCGTGTGTGTGTACACATATATGTGTAGATAATTTCTGACTGGCAAAACGTAACAAGTGGTGTGCCACAAGAATCAATGCTGAAGCCCTAAAGGTTTTTAATAATTTGTATAAAATTAATTGGATGAAGAGACCAATGGGTATGGTTGCTAAACTTGTTGGTGATACAAAGATAGATGGGAGACTAAGTTGTGAAGAAGACATAAGACACTAAAGAGGATAATAGACGAGTGAATAAAGAAATGGCAAATGGAGTATCATGTGGTTACATTGGAAGTAGTTCATTCCAAGAGCAAGAATAAAGAAGGTTTCAGAACTCAGAGATGCTGAGGCATCTGAATGTCCAGGTGCGTGAATTGCAAAAGGTATGTAGACTGGTATGGTAAGTTTTCTGAGAAACTAGCAGAATGTTATTGCCTATTGTGACAGAAGTTTAATACAAAGCTAGAGAGGTTATACAACCGTTATACAGGGCACTGATGAGATCACATCTGGAGTTCTGTGCACAGTACTGGCCTCCTAATTTTAGGATACAATTGAGTTGTAAGCAGTTCAGAGAAGATTTGCTCAACTAAAACCTGGAATTATTTTTTGACGAGAGGTTGAATACATTTGGCTTGTATTCATTAGAGTTCAGAAGAACATTAAAAAAAACTTGATTAGAACATTAAATCCCAATGGACTTGATAGGGTGAACGTGGACATGATGTTTGTCTCTGTGACATAATCTAGAACTAGGCATAACTGCCCAGTTTTTCCAAAGCCAGGCAATCATTAGTTCAGTGTAGATGCAAGTTGTGCACGGGACCCTGAGGAATGCCCAGTATAGAAGACGCTGAAAGAATTGCCCAGGAAATTGAAGATCTGGTACGCATTTCCTCTTTGCCTGGAACTCCCCAAAAATTTCTATTTCTATCAAAGAATTCAGAGGGTTCTACAGAAACTAAAAGACTTAAATTATTCAGGAAAATGTACACTACGAAATACATTGTCTGAGTAACTATTCCATAGATACCTTGCACAGTTCACAAACTCCCAAATACATAACCCCCCCGGACCTTTTTACACCTCAAAACCCTAACCTGACAACTCCTTTCTGCACCCAGCCCACCCCCCCCACCTTTACCCACAGGCTAACGTGCAACCCTTTCCCTGTGCCCTGACCTGACCCAACACACCTTCCCCTGCTGCCTAACAAGCTTCTTATTTTACCCATTCCTACTGCTTCACCACTCACCCACTGCAACCATGGACCAGACCATTCCCCCAAATAGATCCCAACCTCCACTGAATCCAACCTGACCACTCTGCCATCAAAATCAATCCCATTCCTACTTTCTACTCTGACAGACCAGGCCCAGCAACCCCTGCCCCCATCACTACTGGAACCAACCTTACACCCACCTTTCGTCAGAATCTCAACCTTAGTCATAACATTTAAGAAATTGCAATCCATCATTCACCCTGCAGTCTAAGGAGGGAAATAAGTAATTTTGAATTAAGACTGAAGAAAAAGTAATGCTTGAGAAATTAAATCCATTTATGATTTTCATAAATTCATTTCCACCAAGGTGTTAGCAATTTACAAATTCCTGTCAATCTAAAGACAACTTCAGAAACTGGTCAAAATTAATCTCCACTTGGAGAGCCAAGGTTTGATCAACGATCATCAGCATGGCTTTCTCAAAAGGAGGTCATGCCTATCGAATTAAATTGAATTTTTTGAGGCAACCAGGTGTAGAGATAAGGTTAGGGCAGTTGATATAGTTAATTTGGATTTCAACAAAGCCTTTAACATGGTACCAAATGGGACATTCAAAGAAGGTAAAAGATATGGAATCCAGCGTAACTAGGCAAGATAGATGCAAAACTAGCTGCATTGTCGGAGAGAGAGGGTGGCAGTAGAAGGCTATTTGTGTGACTGGGGCCAGAATCCAGTGCCGTACAACAGGGATCAGTGCTGCGCCCCTCATTTTTTCCAATATGTTTAAACAATATAGATGAGAATGTGGGGAGTGATAAGTAAGTTTGTGGATGACATGATGATTGGCTGGGTGATTAGTGAGGAATAAGGTCTGAGATTATAGGAATATAACAAGAGATTGGTCAGATGGGAGATCAGTAGCAGATGGAATCTAACCCTGAAACGTGTGAGGTAATGCCTTTGGAAGTAATAAAATAAGGGAGTACTCAATGAATGACATGACACTAGGAAAGTTCAGAGGAACAGAAAGATCCTGGGGTCCTTGTCCATAGATCCCTTAAGGCGGCCAGATACATTAATGGTGCGATTAAGGTGGTATACAGGGCATTTGTCTTTATCAGTTATTACACATTATAAGTGCAGGGAGGTTATTCTGAAGCTGTACAAAACTTTGGTCATGCCACAGGTGGAGTACTGTATGCAGTTCTGATTGTGACAACACAGGAAGAAGGTGATTGCATTGAAGAGGCAAAGAAAATTCACCATGACGCTACCTAAGGTGGAGCATTTTGGCTGTGAGGGTGGACTGGATAGGCTTGGATTGTTTCTTTGGAGCATAGAAGACTGAGGGAGAACATTCTTGAGGTGATTAGATTGTGAGGGGCATAGGCTGGGTAGATAGGAAGCAGCTGTTCCTCTTAGTTGAAAGGTCCAATGTCTAAGTCATAGCAAACAGAAAAGAAACAAAATATATATAGCTATATTTCCCTCTTTAATGTTCTTTAATTCACTTCTGTATTATAAAATGACTTTATGCTAACTTAGCAGTTTCCATTATTAGTGTGCACATTTAAACTAAAATAGTAGAATAAAAATCAAAACTGGAATGCATACCAGTTAAATGTGGACCACATTTCCTCATCCCATTATGGCATCTAACCCAGTTTCGCCTTAAAACTACATTAAAATATCTTGTAAGACAGAACTTACATTCACATGTTTTTCACATCCTAAAGACATTCCCTAGCTGTACAACCATAGATACAGAATAATAGCAACGTGGTCAACAAATAAATTGTTTGGATGGAGTGAATTAATTAATAAAACATTTGGTAGAACACAGAATTCAAGTGTGCTGCTTAAAATAGTGCTGTGGGATTCAGAGATGGTTTAACATCCTCCTTTGAAAATAGTGCCTCTATACTTTTTGCATTCCATTAATACTGCACAGAATGTCAGCCCAGATTATTATACTCAAGACCTTGAAATGGGGCCTAAATTAATCACATTCTGAATCTGAAAAAAAGTGCTACAAGTGAGCAAAGACTGGTGACCATAAACAGTGGGAAAATAAATGGGCCTTTTCCAAGTGGCAGGTGGTTATTGCAGGAATCATAGATTGGGCCCCAGTGATTCACAATATAGATAATGATTTGGTTCCTTCATCCAAGTCAAATATTTTCAAGTTTTCTGACATACAAACTAGATGGGATTGAGTTGTGAGGAGGATATAAGAAGACTTCAAGGACAATTTGGATAAGTTGAGTGGATGGGCAAACAATTAGAAGACAGTGTATAATGTGGATAAATGAGAAGGTATGCATAATCAGTGTGAAAAGCAGAATTAAGTGATGATATATTAGGAAAATATGCTTGTACAAAGGCATCCAGATGTCCATGCGCACCAGTCAACGGAAGTGAACAGGTAGATACAGCAAGCAATTAGGAAAGTAAATGGTATGTTACCCTTCACTGCAAGATAAGTTGATTTCAGAAGTAGTTTTATTTTATTGCTATTAGACAGAGAATGCACTAAGAGTACTGTACAGTTTGGGTCTCCCTACCTTAGAGAGGATATGCTTGTCATACATGAAACACAGCTAAGATTAACTGAGCTGACACCGGACATGGCAGTATGATCATATGAGATGAGATTGGACAACTGGGCCTGTATTCCCTATTATTTAGAAGGATGAGAGGAGACCTGATTGAATCGTATAAAATTCCAATAGAATAGATGCAAGGGGGATGTTTCCCCGGTTTGAAATTCGTTATTCAGAGAGTGATCAATCTGCGGAATTCATTATCCCAAAAGGCTGTGGAGCCAGGTCACTACGTATATTCAAGAGACACATGGATACAGGTATGGACAGAAATTGAGAATATAGATTATATTACTTAGTGTGGAAACAGGTCCTTCGGCCCAACAAGTCCACACCGACCCTCCAAAGAGCAACCCACCCAGATCCATTCCCCTACATTTACCCCTTCACCTAACACTACGGGTAATTTAGCACGACCAATTCACCTAACCTGCACATTTTTGGATTGTGGGAGGAAACCTGAGCACCCGGAAGAAACCCATGCAGACACAGGGAGAATGTGCAAACTCCACACAGACAGTTGCCTCAGGCGGAAATTGAACCCGGGTCTCTGGCGCTGTGAGGCAGCGGTGCTAACCACTGTGCCACTCACAAATGGTGTCGAGTTAAAGAATTAACCATGATCATCTTGAATGGTGGTGCAGGCTTACAGAGCTGAATAGCCTACTCCTGCTTTCTATGTTTCAATACCCTATGCAAACCAATGTTTTGGCAAAACTACAAAGTTATTTTAATTATAGGTAGAGTAAGGAGTCATGCTTATCTAGAACAGGGACTGAATCCCACATTGTTGCCACTAAACTTCGCATGCTAGCTATCTAACCCACTCAGCTATCTGGACCCATGCTCAGATAAGAAAGTACTAGAAGTATTTACATGAGCAGATGACGATATTTTAAAAAGGGTTAAAAAAAAAAAGAAGAGAAAAATCCATATGCAAACAACCACACTGATAATATTTAACTTAATCATAGTTTGAATAATCAATTTAAACAAAACATACACAATGGTGCTACTTCAATAACTTGGAATGTTTCTTTCAATAAATTTAGAATTTTAATGGGACTTTTTGCACGTACATTCATCAATCTTTACAAATTAAGGAAAGGAGACGTGTATCAATATGATGCTCAAGTTGTCAAAGGCTTACAATATAAATGTGAGAATTTTCTCCCTGTTGACAATAAAAGGATTCTGTGTGCACAAAGGCCAGATCTCCCAAATCGCATCCAAGACGGAGATAAATTAAGAACTGTCACACTAATGTAGTGTAATGAGGTTTGAGCTGCAGCACAGGAAACCATTCTCAACATTACTAACTTGGGAGAGTCCAAAGCTACAATATAAGACACCTTTAATATACCAAAATGTCCCATGCTGCCTTCACAGGATTATTGACAAAACTAAAGATTTTTCAGAACCATATACTTGGTCACTTTATTGGCTGCAAACTGTTTTTTAAAATATATGAAAACATCAAGATCACTGAATTTTTAAAGAAGTTTTAGACTTCAAAAAGTCACACAAATCTTTATTGTGATGCAGCTGTCACTACAAAAGAAGAGATCTTGACCTATCACTGTTCCACTTTTATATTACTTAGCTCAAAGTCATATTTGAAAAAAGGGCTAAATCGAAATTTAAGCATAACAAGGAACAAGTAAAGGCAGGAATGCAAAACAAAGGCGACAACATGTAGTTGAGGTTCAAATCAGCCATCATGCAACTGAACAGCTGTACAGACTTAGGGACATTATAACCTAGTTCTGTTTCTGTGATACTTTGCAGTTCATTTGTAGAAATGTTACAGAGCTGCTCCTGCACATTATCAACGTCCGAGTGACAAAACTACACAGAAACAATTGAGCAACATAGATTATTTTGAAAATACTAAGGGAAGATTTTCTGAATATTTTGTGCCCAAAGATGTGCAGATTAGGTGGACTGGCCATGCTAAATTGCCTATTAGTGTGCTGGTATGTACAGGCTAGGTGGATTAATAATGCAGGGTAACGGGCTGGGTTTGGTGGGTTGCTCTTCAGAGGGTCAGTGTGGATTCGATCGGCCAAATAGCCTGCTTCCACACTAGGGATTCTGTGAAATATACTAAACATTACATGCATGCAGGGAAATCATGATTTTTTTTCAACACTATCTTAAATCTTCCATTTCTTTCATAAAATTCCAACTTTGGAGCAACAATCTGAAAAGCACTTCACTATGCTTAATTTTACAGCTAAAAGGAAAAGATAGATCATGCAACACAGCTGATGGGACATTTGTTCTTGTTAAGAGGTATTATTGTTTAACTAATTGATAGATGATATCTTTTCCTTTGTAAATTAAATCACCTTGATATCAATTCTACTTTGCTTTAACATTCATATTGCTAGCAAGATACGTAGATAGTTCACCCAATGACTCTCACAAAATTCTTTTCTCAATAAGTGCCACAAAAATTGTAATCTCTGTATGTAGACAGAAGCTACATGTTTAGAATTCTTGAATCGTGGGACAGATAAAGGTAAAGTACAAAGCATATTATCATAGGTGGCTTCAACGGTTAAAACGATCATGTCAACATCCGTGAGATTTTCTTTGAGTATATTAATACTTTCAGTGCTAAATACTGTACTTGCTATACCAAAAGTTTAATTATATTGACAGAGATATGTAAATGATCACTTGGCAATTTTGAACCAAGATGCTGGTGGATGATTAACTTTTGAGACAGCAAAACCAAAATTAGTCATACTTGAAAGGAATAACAGAATATAAACCAGGTAGCAGTGAGGACAAAACATTCTATAGTAACTTCCTTTGATTCTTTTAACTTTGATCAGCAAGGCACAAGAAAAGCATTCAAGCCTAGAAATGGTACAGAGACTAGTTATAAAGCTAATCACTACTGAAGGAAACTTATATGATATCATAAGGGAAAGTTATAAAATTTATAGTCTATAAGATCATTCAATATAACAGCAGGATTAGGCCATTCAGCCCATCGAGTCTGCTTCGCCAGATGTTTGTTTCTCCACCCTGCCTTCTCCCCATGACCCTCAATTCCCTTACGAAGCAAGAACTTATTTATCTCTGTCTTACGTACGGTCATTGACTTGGCCTCCAGTGTTCTGCAGCAATGAGTTCCACATTAAGCACCCTCTGGCTGAAGACATTTCTTATCTCAGTTCTAAATAGTCATCTCTTCATTCTGAGGCTGTGCCCTCGGCCTCTAGTCTCTCCTACTGGTGGAAACATCTTCTCCACATCCATTCCATCCAGGTCTCTCTGTATTCATCAATGAGATTACCCCCTCATCTTCTAAACTCCAAGTACAAACCCAGAATCCCAACCATTCACAAGACAATGATCCCTTCATTCCTAGGATCATTGTTGTAAAACTCCTCTGGATCCCCTCCAACGTCAGCACATCATTCCTTAGATATAGGACCCAAAGCTGCTCACCATATTCCGAATGCAGTCTGACCACAGCCTTCTATAGCCACAGCAGTAAATCGCTGCACTTGTATTCTAGACCTCATGAAATGAATGCTTACATTGCATTAGCCTACCTAACTGCCAAATGAACCTGCATGTTAACCTTACAGACAATCCTAAAGTAGAGTCCCAAGTCCCTCTGTGTTTTAGATTTCTTAAGCCTTTCCCCATCTGGAAAATAGTCAATGCTTCTACCCTTTCTATCAAAGTGCATTACCTCACACTTTCCCACATTGTATTCCACCTGCCACTTCTTTGTCCACTCTCCTAGCCTGTTCAAGTCCTTCTGAAGCATTCCTCTTCCTCAGCACTACCTGTACTCCACTTATGTTTGTGTCATCTGTTCCTTTGTCCAGATTAATAATCATAGAGATGCACAGCACGGAAACAGACCCCCCGGTCCAACCAGTCCACGTCGTCAAGACATCCAAACCCAATCCAGTCCATCACTTGGCCCATATCCCTCATATACCCATCCAGATGCCCTTCAAATGCTGTAACTCAACCAGCCTCTACCACTTCCCCAGGCAGCTCATTCCATACACGCACCACCCTCTGTGTGAAAAAGTTGTCCTCTGGATCCCTTTTATATCTTTCCCCTCTCACCCTAAACCTACACCCTCTAGTTCTGGACCCACCACACCCCCATCCAAGGGAACAAACACAATATTCAAAAATGATGCCCCTTTTCTTCCTAGACAGTTCTGTGATATGATAACCACTTTAGCCAAAAATGAGAAAGTAAGTATTAAGAAAAAAACAATTGACAGCAAAGGGAAAGAATAAACCAATTGGGAAAATAATTGATTGAGGGAAGATATTGAAGAAAAAAAAAACAAGGAGACAGTGGAAATTAACTAAAATGAATTCATTTTCTAAGTAGAAGTGGTAAATTATTTCTGATTTATCTATGTGTGAAACAGAATATAAAAAAATTGAGAAAAGGAACATATGATTCAGACAGGGAAGAGAACAATAAGGGTAAAAATTGAATTAGTTCAATTTGAAGCTTACTATTCCAAGATC
The DNA here is from genome assembly GCF_004010195.1 of Chiloscyllium plagiosum. Lineage (NCBI taxonomy): Eukaryota > Metazoa > Chordata > Chondrichthyes > Orectolobiformes > Hemiscylliidae > Chiloscyllium > Chiloscyllium plagiosum. The sequence goes on along the minus strand of NC_057729.1, from coordinate 19,797,869 downwards.
ACCCTGTAATACAAAAACACCTCCATTTATATAGTGTTTTTCACAGCCTCAAAATGTGACTCAACAGGTTTCCAGCCAATGAAATATATCGAAACTCTCAGTTTCTCTTCACTACAAATAATCATCATCATTTATTTCCAAAGTCCACTGCCCACCACACACCCGTACAACACTCCATCTCCTGCACCCTGACTTGCAGCGAAAAATGTGAAACACTAAAAAATAACTTCTGTCCCTAGAACTGAATGCATCCTACAAGCTACTTCAGCCATTTCTCTTCCACTCGTACACTGGACAATATTTCCCTGAAGTGCCATCAGCACCCACCACTGTCACACTCTGCACATCACCTCCACCCCACCTTCACCCACCCCATAACCCTAAACCTGGACCTTTCTATGTGGTCACAACAATGACCTCTGGAGAACTCCAGTCATCACCATTGTCATCCTGAAAAAGACCACTTTTTCCTCACTCTCTGTCTTCTGTCAGTCAGCCAATTCTGTTTCCATGCCAGTACGTTGTCCTTAACATCATGGGCTCTTACCTTAGTTAGCAGTCTCCAGTGCAGTACCTTGTCAAAGGCCTTCTGGAAATCCAAATAGATCATGTATATTGATTCTCCTTTGTCTAACTTTCTCATTACCACCTCAAAGAATTCTAACAGATTTGTCAGGCATGACCTCCCCTTGACAAAGCTGTGCTTTCTCAGCCCTATGCACTCTAACACTGAAAGGAGCAAAGCACGGACAGGCATATGGGAGTAGCAATAAATATTACTAAGATAAACAAGACACCAGGTAGAAAAGGTTCTTCATCAACAACCTGTACTTATTTGGCACCAAGGCATTTCACAGGAGAGTCAGCAAACAAAATATAGTACCCAGTCACCTACACAGATACTAAGGTCAGTAACAAAAACCTTGGCCGAAGAGTAAGTTTTAAATAATGTTCTAAAGGAAGAGAGAACACTACTTCAACTTAAAGTGCAATGGCAGGACTAAATAAAAAAACGGACACAATTGGGTGAAAATATAACAGAAAATCAATGGTAGAAACAGATGCCATGAAGGAGACCATCCATTTTTGTGAATAACTGAACAAGACAATTTAAATGGTCTCTTATGTACTTTTCTTTGCATCTTTTTCTGACGAGAAAACATTTCACGAATCTATCAAATATTGTTCATTAAGAGCAAGATGCTTAGAATAAAAAATTGCAACCTATGTTGATGAATATCAGTCTGGGAAATACACACTGTCGTTTTAAACAGGATCACATAAACAAAAATGAAGCAACTCAATTAACATAAGAAATAGAAGCTGAATCAGACTACATAGCCCCCAAAGAACCTGCAGTGCCACCTATCAAGACCATAGCTGATCTATGTAAATGACAACTCTGTATTATAACCTTATCACTTCACTCCCTTAATGTGCATAAAATTGTCTTGAATGCACAGAACACTGAGTCATACAGCCCTGTGGGGCATAGAATACCAAAGTGAATTAATCTTAACTCAAAGTCCCAAATATCTGACTCCTATTAATCCACTGAGTCTCTTTACTTCCAAAGAGAGGTGTACAATTCGCCTTTTTGTGAATCCATGGTCTTCTGGAGCGAGCAGTAAACACACGCGATATTTACCTTGAAAGCTTTCGCACATCACCTTACAACGAAAGCTGAATCAACCAATACTCTGAAGTACAGCAGTTAAGTAACATGCAACGTAAAATTTTCCTCCTTTGACTTCCTTGACACTGCCCATCAACATATCCCACAGAAAAAGAATCGCCATTAGTATCAGTTAGCATCTTTTCAGCTGATTGAACCCGTCTCAGAAATCTTAATTGAACACCCCACCGCCAGTACTGACAGATCCCTCTCCTCCCCCCGATCGGCCTGTTGTTCATTTGCAGCATTTTCTGGTGTGGGGTTGAAGCAGCCAACTGTCTGCTAACGGACGGGCTGCGTCTGCATTTACCTCCAGCTGCCCAGAGGCCAGCCAGCTGTAGCCCTGGGATGTCCCCTCTTTTCCCCCACTCACAGGCCTGTCCCCTCGCTGTTTACCTGCCGACCCAGGATCAGTTAAAGCGCACGGGCACCTTTCATCGAAGTATCGGACCAACAGCCAGACGATGAGCGGCAGGTTGTCCCTCTCGTTGTAGGTGGGCAGCAGCACCGAGTACTTGTCACCCCCGCCCTGCTGCTGCTGCTGCTGCTGCTGCTCCGCACCCTCCCCGCTTGCCATGTTGGAGGCTCCGCTCGGACAGGAAGTCAGTGCCACACCTCCAACAAATCCTCCGGCAACCATAGGAGCGTTTGAAAGGTCCGGGCTGACAGCCTGAACACTGGACCCGGAGCAAACACAAACAAAACAAAAATCAACATAGCAAATGGAACAAAAACACAACTCCCGTAAACTTACAGTGGCACAAATGGAAGAAAAACAAATGGTTTGCGTACAACTGTCAGCTTTTGTCTTACTGACAGGAAACAATGAGTTGGTTTCTCTGAGAATCCTGCACTGGCCAGTGTTTACAGACACTCGGGTGTATCTGGTTTCCCATTAATTTGAAAATGATCACACTTCAGACTCACAATGTAGGATCTTAAGCGAATATTTTTTTTCAAGCAGCACCAAAGATTGATGAATTCAAATCAGTGCCAATGCATCGTTGCTGACTGTGGAAATCGCTGCTGTTAGTTTATGCTGCACTTTGCAGGGAGTTCAGCTCCTGGAACAATGAAGATCCTGTGTAACCATCAATAGAGAGGGAACAGCAAAGGGATCTGAGCGGATCCTCCTTTTTAACAACGTCAGCTTTTTTTTTAAGACCACAAGTCGGTCAGTGGGTGAGAATGACAGCATTGACTAATGAATGAGTGAGTGCGTGGTTAGGGGCGTGAAGAGGGGTGCACTATTAATTACCGAGTTACTGCAAGGATTAAACAGTGCGACAATTCTTAAGTATCAGGGTTGATTGCGCGGACGTAACCCGAATATCCAGATTTGTATTCCAGCGCCCATTGACCCATCAGAAGTTATATTCACATAACAATTAGTTCCTCACTCTTTTTGAATAATCTAACAATCACTTTTTGCTGTAGTCAAGAAAGTTCACAGGAACAAGATTTCCTGTCTACGCTAAGCAGCTAAGATAATCACTTCCAGCACCAACAGCACTGGAAGGAAGAGGTGCAAATCATAGGGAAAGGAAATTTAATATATATATATATGTATATTTGCATTCAATTTACTGCACAGAAACAGGGCATTCGATATGGTTCATATTTCTTAGGTTAGGGTGAAGTAAGTTGCTATCAGCATATTCTATCTTTGCCTATCTTGTTTGCTTCAATTACTCCTGTAGTAACAAATTCCACATACTAAGTACTCCCTCACTTAACTAATTAGCTGACTATCTTATTTATAGCTCTTACTTTTGAAGTCGACTGTCGTGAAAGGATCTTTTCGATATCAAATCCGTTATTTTGTTAAAAATCACTTATTGGGTCACTAATCACTGTAGCTTTTCTTGAGTAAACAGGATCAACTAGTTCAGTCTTTGCTGATAGTTGCAACTTTCTAGCTTTTGTATTATCCATGTAAATATTTTATTGCACCTTCCCAAGTGCCTCGATAAGCTTTTAATAAATGCTTAAATGGTAAGTGTGGTTTTAATGCATAGATTTTACACGACCTCAGAACATAGAATAACATCAAACTGACTTTTAGAACCAAATGTGAATTGAATCCCAAGCTAGAGGGTACAGAATGAAACATGATACTAATCTTTTTTTGATAATATGTTTATTTGTAGAATGTGATATTAGATTTATCTGCCTTCTGCCCAACTACACTCTGTTTTCCAGTAGTCTATATTTATCGTTGCTCTAGGATGTTTTGCTTTACAATACTGTTGTTACACACCCAAGCAACAGGTGGGACTTGAGTGCAGGTATCATGGCTTAGAGATAGGGACACTATCATTGCACCACAAGATGCCTGAGGATGAGTTAGGTATTTTTTAATTGATCTGTTCAGATATGAGGCATCGCTGAAACAAGTGGGAGTTCAGTCCAGGTTCCCTAATTCCGAGATAAAGATACTACCATTGAGCCACAAGAGCCCTATAGGTGCTCTAGCTAGTTAATTAAACAATGCCCTTCATCTTATATATCTTAACAACGTAATTAACATACTGTTAACAAATTCCCCTTTTATCTTTAAAACAAAACAATTATAACATACACAAATAATCATGAAACAAAGAATAAGATTATTTTTATATTTGCCAACTAATAAAACAATGCATTTTAGGGCCTCCCAATAATTTCTTCGAGCAAGCATTCACTTTTTGTTAAATAATTGGTGACTTGCATCACTAAATGTTATTTTAGGGATGTCTTTTTGCATTTTTTTATGCTAGCAAGGTCAATCCTTGCATTTTATAAGCTATATTCTTTGTTGAATGTATACGTCTCATGGGGAATAGTTAGAGGATAGGGTGGCATGGTGGCTCAGTGGCCAGCACTGTTGTCTCACAGTTGTCTGCGTTGGTTTCCTCCCATAGTCCAAAGACCTATAGGTTAAGCTTGATTGGCCATGCTAAATTGCTCATAGTGCATAGGGTTAGATGGTAAATGTCGAATAGTAGGAGAATGGGTCTGGGTGGGTACTCTTTGGAGGGTCGGTGTGGACTAGTTGGGCTGAAGGGCCTGTTTCCACACTGTCAGGATTCTATCATTCTAAGGAGAATAGCATTCACACTTCTCAGAGTACCCTATGTATGGGTATGTCCTCAAAATGTTGGAGAAGCAAAACCCCATATCCAATGCTTCTTCTAGAACCGTTGTTTCTACTGCTTTGGCACTTTTAGCAAACATTTGGCTTTCTTGAACAAGGAATAATATTTTCCATTTTCACTCACCAAAAATATTATAAACTCAGCTGTTTTTAAATACCCATCAGGAAGATTGGCATGCAAAGCATCACTTCATATCCCTCTGATCATCGAAGGCTAGAACCCCAAGTAGGCACTTATCTGAATTTAATTTCCTTAATGTTTTATTGTCCTCACTATTTATTTGAGTATAATATTTTTAATTAAAATGCTATGTTCTAATATGTCTGAACTGATATTGTGTCTTGTCTGAGTATACAGCCAGTTTAACTGTCTAATCGATCTTCTTAAATGCTCGGTTTCTTCTTTAGAGTCATAGAAATGTACAGCATGGAAACAGACCCTTTGGTCTAACTTGTCCATGCCGACCAGATATCCCAACCTAATCTAGTCCCATTTGCCAGCACCCTACCCATATCCCTCCAAACCCTTCCTATTCACATACACATTCAGATGCCTTTTAAATGTTGCAATTGTACTAGCCTCCACCACTTCCTCTGGCAGCTCATTCCATATACGTACCACCCTCTGATGAAAACGTTGCCCTTTAGGTCTCCTTTATATCTTTCCCCTCTCACCCTAAGTCCATGCCCTCTAATTCTGAACTTCCCCACCCCAGCGAAAACACTTTGCCTATTTATCCTATCCATGACCCTCATGATTTTATAAACCTCGATAAGGTCACCCCTCAGCCTCTGACACTCCAGGGAAAACTGCCTCAGCCTATTTAAAATCTCCCCATAGCTCAAATCCTTCAACCCTGGCAAGATGCTTGTAAATTTTTTCTGAATCCTTTCAAGTTTCATAACTTCCTTCCAAACATGGTCTAACCAATGTCCTGTACAGCCACAACATAACCTTTGATACCTTCCATTTTTTAAAAAAAATCATTCACGGGGTGAGGGCATCACTGGCCAAGCCAGAATTTATTGCCCATAGGGCAATTAAGAGTCAACCACATTGCTGTGTGTCTGGAGTCACATAGAGGCTAGACTGGGTAAGGATAGCAGATTCCTTCCCTAAAGGACATTAGTGAACCAGATGGGTTTTTCCAACAATTGACAATGGATTCACAGTCATCATTAGACTCTTCTAGATTTTACTGAGTTCAAATTGCATCATCTGCCATGGCAGGATTCAAACCCAGGTTCCCAGAACATTACCTGGGTTTCTGGATTAACTATCTAGCAATGATACCACTAGGCCATTGCCTCCCCTTATGTTATGACCTAGCTTGATTTAGAATGATAAAATCTCTACAGTGTAGAAAGAGACCATTTGGCCTATAGGCGCTGCACCAACCCTCTGAAGAACCCTTACCAGTTCAGCCCTCTACCCTATTCCTGTAAAGTGGAGGTGCTGGTGTTGGACCGTGGTGGAAACCAGGTTATAGTCCAAAGGGTTAATTTGAAATCATGAGCTTTCACAAGAGAACACTTTAGCGATCAAGGACATTCAGCCTTTGATCTTCAGCCTTCAAGGTACATAATACAGAATCACCAAGCAGAAGCTGACAGCCAAGTTCTATACCTATGAGGATGGCCAAAGTTAAAAATCACACAACACCAGGTTTTAGTCCAACAGGTTTATTTGGAAGCACTAGCTTTCAGAGTGCTGCTCCATCAGGTGGTTGTGGAGTATAAGAGGTTAGCCTCAACCATGAACTTGGGTTCCTGTCCCATTACATGTAACTCCACCATATTCTTCTGTATAAAATCTTCCTTACTGTTCTGTTTTGTCATCTCTCTTTCCCACACTTAGCCAGCCTACAGACTTTCATCCTTAAATGACTAATAACTTAGCAGATCTCCTTCCTGTGTCAGCACCCTCACCATTCCCATTCCCTTTAGTTTCTGCGGAACGACCAAATGGACCCCTGAGTGACATAACTGTTCACCCCAGATGTGGTTCCCCGCAAACCTGACTGATGGCTATACATTTCCCTGACCACAGCTGAGCCACATCAGCAAAACTGCACCATAAGAAGCTCCACCATCCCCAACAGTTTTGATTTGCTGCAAATCCATTGTCTTATGTAAGCAGAAGCATGCTGTCTCACTTCAGATCCTCCCACAGTAATTCATAGTTTGTTCCATCTCCCACAAAAGCCAGCACAGGTATTGGGTGATATATTGTTCGTTGCTTCACTGCAGGGTAAATCAGGGAATCCAATTAAACAGGCATTGTATTTTGTGTCAACTTGCCAAATTTAGGAGTGTTTTCAGAAGACTCTGCCACTAATATAGATTTACAGTGGACAAGGGGCTAATTTCCAAGGATCCCAGGCTTCATTGATTCTTGTTTGCTATAGTCTCTTCTGATCCAGCCACTTCTATAAATCTCATCCCTTGCCATTATTGACTCTTTTATCCCTAACCTTAAATGGTCTGCCCTCAGTGGTGTGCTCAATGTGTATAGTTGTAGTGCTATAGGCTGTAGTGCTTGCAAGGTTCAGGTTGTGTACAAGATTTCAGCCTGTGGGTTTGAGTTTCACAGTGATGCTATGAACATAGTTCTCCATGGTTTCCAAGCTGTCTGAGATAGGTAAAAGAGTAGGCATATGGAAATCGAATGCATTATGCGGGTAAATATTAGTATAGCTGCAGACCTGAATGGTAAGCTGGTGTTGCTCTCTGAACAGGTGAATGTGAGGAGAATGTATGTCTTTTCTATTTGTGAAGTCTGTTCACTGATTGGGAGCTGCTCTGATATTCGTATGGGTGTAATAACAGTCATCACTGGGACACTTTGTAACTTGATTGACTTTGGATGTAGGTTTGGACTATAAACAGCCTAATATGACAGATGCCACCCATTGCAGCCTAGGAAGAGTTTACAGTTATAGAATTGAGATGCTTCATTTTTTTTCTCTACTTCTTCTTCTAGGATTCTCAGCCCAAAGGCAAGGCCAGCTCATATCGCCATGACTTTCTCCACAGGTAGGGCAAGTAGGCAGATCCTGAATCCACCTGAGCTGGAATGGGGATCAAACGTGCTGCTGTCGGTATCAATCTGATTCAGACCAAATCCGGCCAGCTTGCCTGGAACATATGCATGCATATTGTAGGCTAGAGCTATGGGCAGTGATGGTAAATACTCTAATTTCTTTTTATCACATGGATGACCAGGAATCTCTCCCACTCTTATCACCTGCCATTGGCATATGTTGGAAGGATTTCTAAGTTAATAATCAAACTTTTTGGCTGTATTATGAATGTACCTTCCTTGGCCATCCTGGAGTGCACATTTGACGCTAACAACTGTATCATAAGATACCAATCATTATTACATGTACTGCCACGGATAAATCTTGTCCAGCTGGACGGATAAAGAACTTCCTCTAAATGACTGCAATAGTCCATGGAATTTGCTCTGCATAGGCACAGCCTCCTGACGTTCAGCTGCTGGCAAACTGGAGAAATCTGGCACAGCTCCTGTTGGATAATGGGCAGATTAGGAACATCATAAACAATTCAACTCTTTTGTGGTCAGAGCCAGATCCCATTTACAACTCCATGAAGTTGTCCAAATTCCTTTTGCTGTTATTGCCTTTTTTCCTTCAGATTGAATCTTGATGGTGATGTTCAGTACAATGTAATAATTTCCAATCTCACTTCTACTTCCACCCTCACCCTAACTCTTACCCCCTCATTCCACTGAAAATTTGATAATTCTGAAACGGAACAAACCAGATGTACTGTGTTTTCTCAGGCTAAAACTGCTGAAAATATCCATTCCTGTTAGTTGCAACTAATCTGGATACTTACAAGTCAGTGTCCCTTCAAATAATGTTTCTAGCTTTTACAATCCAGTGATACTGAGCAAGTCACTCCTTATTGAAATGGTATCATCTTGTATTAGGTAACAGGACCCTGAACCTGGAATGAGCCAGAGAAATATAATAGAAACCACACAAACAAAGTGCAAAGTCAACAACAGAACAAACCATTGGGTTGCTCAAATGTGTTTCAGATATGTCAATGAATCTGGCAGTGTCCTTCAGTATGCCCCTCACAGGTCTCTAGTGTAGTTGTCGTCTGTTATGCGCTGAGAGAGGAGTGGAGCTGCAGGAAGAGGAATGTACTGAATAATTACTATTTTCCATCAAAGAATGTGGAGAAAGAGCCAGTACAGCGATGACGTTTGCAGGTATCCACAATGTTTTTATCTACAGCTTACTTATCCTTAACATCATATCATCTTAGAACTCCATCTCAGGGAATGCTACTCTTTACTGAAACCATTGTAACTAAACATCTCACTATTACACGGTGGAGATCTTCAAATGGTTGAAAGTATTCACCTTTATTCAGCAATAGCAAAAGTGAAGAACAAACAAACAACAGAAGTTACATTTGTTTCTGAGAACAGACAAGGACAACGAGCAATAAATTCATAGTCAATGATTGATCACTGAACCCAGCTATTATCTCCTGGACCCAGGTGTCAGTTAAGTCCTGACTGGCTTATTGCATCAAACATTGTAAGATGGTTCAGTGGTTAGCACTGCTGTCTCACAGTGCCAGGGACCCGGGTTCGGTTCCACCTCAGGTTACAGTCTATGTGGCATTTGCATATTCTCCTAACGGGAGCTCCCATTTCCTCTCACAGTCCAAAGATGTGCAGGTTAGGTGGATTGGCCATGCTAAATTACTTATAGTGTCCAGAAATGTGCAGGCCAGGTAGATTAGCCATGGGAAATGAGGCGTTACAGGGATTGTTTTGGGGATAGGCCTGGGTGAGATGCTCTTCGGTGGGTCTGTGAGGTCTTGGTGGGTCAACTGGTCTGCTTCCACGCTCTAGGGATTCCATAAATTGCAGCACTTTGTTATGCAGAATGTGATGTTCCTCCTGTTCACTGTACTCAGCTTCCTCCTCAGAAGACTGCTGCAGCTCTCCTAACTCTTCAGCATCCATTGCAACCTCACTTTGTCTGCTCTATTTGTGAGAGTACAGCATGCTAGAACTATGTGGCATATTATGTCTGGAGTGGATTGGAAGGTCCTCCCAGACTGAACCAAGTATCAGAACCTCACCTCAGCAACCCTACTGTATACTTCACAATGGCCCTGATTGAAGAATTGGCTGCATTGTATCTGCACTTGGCCTCAGTCAGGGGTTGTGTAATGGAATCATCAGCCCTGGTTACAGAAGGGTAGTCCTTTGTCCCACCCCTATGCTTGTAAGGTATTTGGCCCTTGACAGTTTTGTATTATCCTTCATTCAGAGATGTGAATGTTCCTGATACTGGCTGCATCAAGCCATGGCACACAAATAATGTTGGAGGTTGCAAGTGCTGTGTGATTAATGATACCTAATTCCACCACCACCCCCTTCCCCCCCCCTCCCCCTCCCACACTCTACATAAATCAAGAAAGGCAGCATTACATATAAAAGCATGTTGACAAACACTTACAGTTCCATGTCCTTCTGTAGCCTGTGAGATTTCGGTGTATTGTTGTGAAGTTACCCATTGATGCCACTTTTAAGGTCACCTGTGATTACTCCTGCTTCCCAGAGATGGCTGTCCTTGGTCTGCAATGACCAATGACTTATTCAAGAAACAAAAACAAACATTGCTAGAAAAGCTCAGCAGGTTTGGCAGCGTCTGTGGGGAGAAATCAGAATTAACATTTCAGGTCCAGTAACTCTTCCTCAGAAGGGTCTTATTGAAGATTCACTTATTCAAGATTGCTTCGGATTTGTATCATGCACAGTTAGACATTGCAGGCTTTTTATATTAAGGCTGCTCTGATTACAGGTGACTTCAACATGTACTGTTTAAGTGTTTGATTAATGTGCTTGTCCCTTGAAGGGCCTCACATTGCTCACATAGAGCCTGCATGCTAAGACAGAAAAAGAATGCTCACTCCATCCATTCCAGTTGTGTTCACAATCATTTTCTATTCTTGTGTGCATTTACAATTCAGGTGAGTATAGAATGCAACACAGCTTGCGCTTGGCACAATACATTGTAGGCTTAGTCTGGCAATCAAGATTTCTCCTCACCCCTCCCAACCTCCTCAATCATCCATGCTCCCTACTTCTCGGCATTCCCTGTCAAGTCCATCAGTGCTGGGCTTCCTCATGTTCCTACACACCTCTTTGAATTATAAGTTCATCTTCCAACATTTCCCAACCCAGACCTACAGCTTAGTCATACCAACAATCATGCTGTACTGTCCTCCTTATTGAAGCTGGGGTACCATTGACTGGTGATGACCAATGCACCCCCCCCCCCCCAGTATAACACTTCTCCTCCAATGCTGTATGTCTCCCAAATTTGCCCCAATCACAATCATTAATCCTTGCATCACAGCATGCTGCAATCCAATTCCTAAAAGTGACTTCTAACTTCCTTACCATTGTGTTGGCCCCTGACTTTCACTGAGCTCATCAACAGGACTCATCGTGGCCTAACCACTTCACCAACTCTTACGTTGTGGATGGGCAGTTCCAACTGCTGAGTGAGCAGACCATTGATTGATCTCAGTTCCTGACTGACATACTGTAAATACCTGGACTATTGCATTTGACATACAAGGTTGTGCATGGTCCACTACCTGGACTGCAGTGATGTGGAACCTTGACACTGTGGCTGACTGACCATACCCAAGCCCTGTATTGGTATCCATCACTGCCCTTGACTGACTGTGCTGGGCCCCCCTGACTGAAGGCAGTCTCCCTTGGCCTGACTAACAACTCCTCTCTTTAGACTTTGTGGCATGGCTATTTGGTTGAAGCACTATCAGTGTGTTTGCCACATAAGTGGTGCAGCTGTGAAATTAACATCAAATGGTGCAATATTCACCATGTACACCTCCTTGATTGATCATTGCTAACAACTAGTAGAAGCTGCCTGGCTTTGTGTCTGCACTAAAAGACAAGGCAAGACTGAAGTACTGAAACTCTAAGATCTAGCCAAGAGGGAAAAGCACAAAAAGGCAATGCAAGATGGGCAAAATGGAGATGTCATGAACATCCAAGTAGGCAAAAAGTGAGTGAGTGCTAACAGAGCAAGCATGTATCCTGATTGAATCCATGAGTTAGCTGCATCCAAATGTCCCAGCAGTAGCAATACATTTATAGGCACCAGTATGCTCCCAAGTGTGCATTTAAATGCAGAACCATATTTTAAGTGATTTGGAGATGTGACACATGAATGCCATGTGACTGGTACATTTCCAGTGCCAACTTCCTTGGCCGGATGATGCAGGGAGTCGCTGCCTGTGAAGTGTGCCCTGAGATGGAGGCCTAGAGGAGCAAGTAGCAAACTGGAGTGGCCAGGTAACCATTCTGACTTTCATGTCGAGAAATGGCAATGTCTTGTTTCCATCAGTGGGTGTGAAAATGGAAAATACCATATAAATGAGGTGAGGTTGGGTAATAATTGCATATTATTGCATGCAAGTAGGTGCAGTTGGCCTCTCACCATTCACTATTGAGAGTTTTGACTTGCCATTCAACACTTGGTTGGAGAATTAACCTTTATCTTCTTGATGCTGTGATTCTCATTTCTGCAAAACTCTTTCTGTTTTCCCAATTGATTTACCAATTGCCTAACTTGTTTGGTGCTAGGAGGATTCTGTCCATATTTTTTAAAAAAAAGGAAGACTGAACTGAGAACTGAGTGGCCCTGGCAGAACCCAACCTGAACATCAGTCAGCAAGTTATTACTGATATGACTGGAAGTTTCTGCTTGATTCCACTTCTTAGCAATCAGTGCACAGAAACTGATGTGCTGATGGCAGACCCTAGTGTTCATCTTGACAATTTTAACCATATCAAACACATTGTAACATCTTTGGACCCCTGAAAAATGGCAATCTGGGGGTCTAAACCTTACGCCAAACTTTACATAAAATTCTGAAAGGAAACATGAGGAATATAAAACTAACGTACAACACCTTAAAGGAAGACATGGAAAACAAAGCATAAAGCAAAATTAAAAGGAGATTTGTTTGGGGCACTGAAAGAGAGTGTAACAATCAACTGCAAAATTCATCTTGTTTTTTGAAAAATTGGGACTTGGGGAATACATGCAAATTAATCTCTAAATCCTAATTTACATGTTTGCATGATCTTTTGAGTCTTTTTTTGTAAGTAAGCATTATTGTGAAGTGTGACAAAATGGAAAACAATACCTTTATGGTATGTTGGTTAATGTTCAAAACTTGATAAACAAAGCTTTTTCTTCAATAGGGAAGATATGATGAAATGCAACTGCAAGCTGATGTGAATGGTTTCAAAGTCATTTCCTTCTTTTTGACTGTCCCTAACTGAAAAAAAAATCAGAATTTCAAGTTACTGGAAAGTAGTGGAGGGTTAAGGGTATCCTTTAATTCCTGGCTGTGATAGCATACTTCTAAGAACATTCAATGGCACTGGTAAAGCTGGTTGAGGAAATAAACTTTCAAATAAACTTGCTGGACTATAACCTTGTGTTGTGCGATGTTTGCCCATCCCAGTCCAACACTGGAACCTCCACATCAAGAAAATAAACAGCAAAGCTGAGGGATAAATTTACATCCAGTAAGAGAAGAATAGAGTGTCTGGGGAGAAGTTGTATACTAGACTTTAGAAAAAATGTTGACAAGGTTCCACGTGGACAGTTAGATCACATGGGATTCAGGGAGAGTTTGCCAACTGTTACAGAACTGGCTTGATAGTAGGAGACAGAGGGTGGTAGTGGTGGAGCGTTGTTTCTTTGGGCTGTGACAAGCAATGTTCCACAGGGATCAGTACTGGGTCAAAATTTGTTTGTCATTTATATAAATGAATTGGATGAGAATATAGGAGGCATTCTTACTATTTTTGTGGATGGCATCAAATTTGATGTATGGTTGATAGTGAAAAAGGTTATCTAAGATTAAAAAGACATCGTGTTAATTGGGTCAATGAGATAAGGAATGGCAGATGGAGTTTAATTTGGATAAATAAGAGGTCTTACATTTTGGTAAAACAAACAAGGACAGGAGTTATACAATTAATGGTAGGGTCCTGGGCGGTGTTGTCGAACAAAGGGGTTCAGATACATATTCTTTTAAATCTGCATCACAAGTAAACTGGGTGGTTAAGAAGGCCTTCATTGCTCAGATCATTGAGTTTTAGAACAAAGAACATAGAACAGAGACCATATTACAGTGCAGTATAGGCCCTTTGGACCTTGATTTGCACCGACCTGTGAAACCAATCTAAAGCCCATCTAACCTACACTATTCCATTATCATCCAAATGTTTATCCAATGACCATTTAAATGCTCTTAAAGTTTGCGAGTTCACTACTGTTGCAGTCAGGGCATTCCAGGCAAGGCATTCCTTACTACTCTCTGAGTAAAGAACCTACCTCTAACATCTGCCCTATATCTATCACTCCTCAATTTAAAGCTATATGCCCTCATGCTAGCTATCATCATCCAAGGAAAAAGGCTCTCACTGTCCACCCTATCTAATCGTCTGATCATCTTGTATGCCTCTCTTAAGTCACCTCTTAACCTTCTTCTCTCTAATGAAAACAGCCTCAGGTCCTGCAGCCTCATAAGACCTTCCCTCCACACCAGGCAACATCCTGGTAAATCTCACCTGCACCCTTTCCGATGCTTCCACATCCTTTTTATAATGTGGTGACCAGAACTGTATGCAATACTCCCAAGTGCGGCCACACCAGAGTTTTGTACATGACCTCATGGTTCCGAAACTCAATTTCTTTACCAATAAAAGCTAACACACCGTATGCCTTCTTAACAATCTTGTTAACCTGGGTGGCAACATCCAGGCATCTATGTACATGGACACCAAGATCTCTCTGCTCGTCCACACTACCAAGAATCTTACCATAACCCGTACTCTGAATTCCTGTTAGGAGAATTTTGGAGTTAGGACGTCGTGTTGTACAGGATGTTGGTGCAGTACTGTGTGCAGTTCTGGTTGCCCTTTTATAGAAAGGATATGATTAAAGTGGAGAAGATTCAGAAAAGATTTACCAGGATGTTGCTGGGTTTGGTGGGTTTGAGTTATAAAAGTGGATTAGACAGGCTGGGACGTTTTTCATTGGAACGTTAGAGGTTGAGGGGTGACCTGAAAGAGGTTTATAAAATCATGAGGGCACAGATAAGGTGAATAGCAAAGATTTTGTTTTTCCTAGGGTGTGGGAGTTCAAGGTTGGTGGGGAGGGGGGCATATTTTAAGGTGTGAGGAGAAAGATTTTAAAAGTACATGAGGGGCAACATTTTCACACAGAAAGTGGTTAGAGTGTGGAATGAACTGCCAAAGAATTTGGTGGATGCAGGCATAGTTACAACATTTAAAAGACATTTGGATAGGTACATGAATAGGAAAGTTGAAACTTTATTGCTGGAACAGCACAGCAGGTCAGGCAGCATCTAGGGAACAGAAGATTCGACGTTTCGGGCACATGCCCTTCTTCAGGCATGTGCCCGAAACGTCGAATCTTCTGTTCCCTAGATGCTGCCTGACCTGCTGTGCTGTTCCAGCAATAAAGTTTCAACTTTGATCTCCAGCGTCTGCAGACCTCACTTTCTCCACATGAATAGGAAAGGTTTGGAGGGGTATGGACCAAACGCAGGCAGGTAGGACTAGTTTAGTTTGGGAATTTGGTCAACGTAGATTAGTTGGACTGAAGGACTCGCAGCAGGAAGAGCGGGAGTGTCGATCGGGAGCCTGCTGGGAAGGTGAGTCACCACTTTAAGGTTTCGAAAAAACTTACCTCGACCAGTGGAGCCCTCCGTTTCTGTTCCAGCAGCAGGAAGAGCGGGAGCTCTAACCAGAAGGACTCTCGTGTGTTGTCAAGGTAAGGTTTCTCAATTTATATTTCTTGTGTGAATCGTGTGATTGATTATAAGTTTAATTGGTTAATTGAACGAGACTGTAGCAGAGAAATGCTAGAAATTATTTAATACATAAATTGTAAAAGTTAATCAAATAAGTAGTTATGGCTGGACGGGTGATGTGCTGTAGCTGTATAATGTGGGAACTGGCTGATCCCATTGTGAACAGCAGTGACCACATCTGCAATATGTGTTGGTTGCTGGAAGAACTCTGGATCAGAATGCATGATCTGGAATCTGAGCTTCAAGCTCTGCAGCACATCCGCGAGTGGGAGAGTTACCTGGACACTTTGTTTAAGGAGGCAGTCACATCCAGTAGATTAAGTAATTCAAATTCAGTTAGTGATCAGGAACAGCAAGGTGTGACTGTAAGTGAGACATGTAGGGGGGCTCTGAGTTCAGGAGTGCAGGAGCCTCAGCCCTTGACCTTGTCCAACAGGTATGAGATTCTTGTTCTCTGTACGGATGAGGGAAAGGGCTGTGGACAGGATGAACTAGATGACCACGGCACCATGGAACAGATGACCATTCAAGAGGGGGGACCAAAAAGACAAGTAGTTGTTATAGACGATTCTATAATTAGGGGGACAGATAGTGTCCTATGCAAGCCGAATTGAGACTCCCGCATGATGTGTTGCCTGACCGGTGCCAGGATGCATGACATCTCCAACCGGCTTGAAAGGACATTGGAGCAGGAGGGGAGGATCCAGTTGTAGTGGTCCATGTTGGGACTAACAACATAGGCAAAGCTAGGGTGGAGAACCTGTTTGGGGATTATCAAGCCATAGGAAGGAAATTGAAGTACAGGTCCTCGGATTACTGCCTAAACCACGTGCCAATTGGCATAGGGATAAGAAAGTTAGGGAAGTAAACACGTGGATAAGGGATTGGTGTGGAAAAGAGGGATTCCATTTCATGGAGCATTGGCACCAGTTTTGGAACTGAGGGGATCTGTACCATTGGGACAGTCTCCACCTAAACTGATCTAGAACCAGTGTTCCAGCGAAAAGTATAAATAGGGTGGTCAGTAGGACTTTAAACTTCTGAGTCGGGGGGAAGGAAAAGTGAAAGTGCCAGAGAGTATGGAGTTAAGTGGAAAGATAAGCAGCAGGAGAGCATGTGTGCAGGTGGATTTAAGCTTGAGGCAGAGTAGGAATGCAGCAAAAAAGAAGGATAACTTAGGGCATCTTATGATTTCCAATATCTCTAATAATGGTAAGAAAGTTAGCATTAAGGCACTTTACCTGAATGCTCATAGTATTCGTAACAAAGTAGATGAATGGTTATGATGTGGTAGGTATCACAGAGACATGGTTGCAGGGGGTTCAGGACTGGCAGTTAAACATCCAAGGATTTACAATTCATCGAAAAGACTGGGAGGTGGAGAGAGGGCGGGATTGCCTTGTTATTTAAGAATGAAATTAAATGTATGGCACTGAATGACATCAGGTCAGATGATGTGAAGCCTGTGTGGGTGGAGTTGAGGAATCACAAAGGCAGAAAAACTATAATGGGAGTTATGTACAGACCTCCTAACAGTGGTCAGGATCAGGGGTGCAAGATGTACAAGGAAATAGATAGGGCATGTCAGAAAGGCAAGGTCATGGTGATCAGGAGGGACCTCAATATGCAGGCAGACTGGGTGAATAATGTTGCCAATGGATCCAAAGAAAGGGAATTCATGGAATGCTTACAGGATGGCTTTTTGGAACAGCTTGTGATGGAAACCACAAGGGAGCAGGCTACTCTGGACCTAGTGCTATGTTAGGAGGTAGCGATCATAATATGGTAGAGTTAAGTCTGCAGTTTGAAAGAGAGAGGGTAAAATCAGATGTAATGGTGTTACAGTTAAATAAAGGTAATTACAGGGGCATGAGAGAAGCACTGACGAAAATTGACTGGAAGCAGAGCCTAGCAGGGAAGACAGTAGAACAACAATGGCAGGAATTTCTGGGTGTAATTGAAGACACAGTACAGAGGTTCTTCCCAAAGAAAAGAAAGATTTTCCGGGGGGGATGATGGTTTGAATTAGACAGCCATGGCTGACAAAGGAAGTCAGGAAATGTATCAAAGAAAAAGAGACAGCCTATTAAGTGGCCAAAAGCACTGGGAAATCAGAAGATTGGGAAGGTCACAAAAACAAACAGAGGATAACAAAGAGAGAAATAAGGAAGGAGAGGATCAAATATTAAGGTAGGCTAGGTAGTAATATTAGAAATGATAGTCAAAGTTTCTTTCAATACATAAGAAACAAATGAGAGGCAAAAGTAGACATTGGGCTGCTCCAAATTGATGCTGGAAGGCTAGTGATGGGAGATAAGGAAATAGCTGAAAAACTTAATAAGTACTTTGTGTCAGCAACCATAGCGGAAGACATGAGTAATATCCAAACAATTAAGGAGAATTAGAGGGCAGAGTTGAGTATGATAGCTATTACAAAAGAGAAAGTGCCATAAAAGCTAAAAGGTCTAAAAATTGATAAATCTCCTGGCCCCGATGGGCTACACCCTAGAGTTCTGAGGGAGGTCGCTCAGGAAATAGCAGAGGCATTGTTTGTGATCTTTCAAAAGTCACTGGAGTCAGGGGAAAGTCCCAGATTATTGGAAAATCGCTGTTGTAACCCCCTTGTTCAAGAAAGGATCAAGACAAAAGATGGAAACTTATAGGTTAATTAGCCTAACCTCGGTTGTTGGTAAAATTCTAGAATCCATCGTTAAGGATGAGATTTATAAATTCTTGGAAGTGCAGTGTCGGATTAGAACAAGTCAGCATGGATTTAGTAAGGGGAGGTCATGCCTGACAAACCTGTTAGAATTCTTTGAAGAGGTAACAAGGAGGTTAGAGCAGGGAAACCCATTGGATGACTTCCAAAAGGCTTTTGATAAGGTGCCTCATGGGAGACTGCTGAGCAAGGTAAGGGCCCATGGTGTTCGAGGTGAGCTACTGGCATGGATTGAGGATTGGCTGTCTGACAGAAGGCAGACAGCTGGGATAAAAGGTTCTTTGGAATGGCAGCCAGTGACAGGTGGTGTCCTGCAGGGTTCAGTGTTGGGGCCACAGCTGTTCACTTTATATATTAATGATCTGGACGAAAGGACTGGGGGCATTCTGGCAAAGTTTGCTGATGATACAAAGTAAGGTGGACAGGCAGCTAGTATTGAGGAGGCAGGGAAGCTGCAGAAAAATTAGGCAGTTTAGGAGAGTGGTCCAGGAAATGGCTGATGAAATTCAATGTGAGCAAATGTGAAGTCTTGCACTTTGGAAAAAGGAATACAGGCATGGACTATTTTCTAAACGGTGAGAAAATTCACCAAGCCGAAATGCAAAGGGATCTGGGAGTGCTAGTCCAGGATTATCTAAAGGTCAATTTACAGGTTGAGTCTACGATTAAGAAAGCAAATTTGATGTCATTTATCTCAAGAGGGTTGGAATATAAAAGCAGTGATGTGCTTCTGAGAATTTATAAAGCTCTAGTTAGGCCCCGTTTAGAATACTGTATCCAATTTTGGGCCCCACACCTCAGGAAGGACATACTGGCACTGGAGTGTGTCCAGTGGCGATCCACACGGATGATCCCTGGAATGGTAGGCCTAACATACAATGAATGGCTGAGGATCCTGCGATTGTATTCATTAGAGTTTAGAAGGTTGAGGGGAGATCTAATTGAAACTTACAAGATAATGCATGGCTTAGAGAGGGTGGGTACTGGAAAGTTGTTTCCATTAGGCAGGAAGACTAGGACCCGTGGGCACAGTCTTAGAATTAGAAGGGGTCAATTTAGAATAGAAATGAGGAGACATTTCTTAATTTTAAACAGAGAGTGGTGGGCCTGTGGAATTCATTGCCATGGAGCACAGTGAGGCCGGGGCATTAAACGTCTTCAAGGCAGAGATTGATAAATTCTTGATCTCGCAAGGAATTAAGGGCTATGGGGAGAGTGCAGGTAGGTGGAGGTGAAATGCCTATCACCATGATTAAATGGGAGAGTGGACTTGATGGGTCGAAAAGCCTTACTTCCACTCCTATATCTTATAAAGTCTTATGTCTTATGACTATGACATCCTAGGTTACATTGCTGATCTTATTTCAGTCTAGTGACCTCTGCTGGTGGTGTGCATATGTGCACCTCCAAAGAAAGATTTAGCTGTGTCGTTGCCAATGGCTGATAATGGCTAATGTTTGTTGACTTTTTCAGAACAAATATTAAGTTAAGGCCCCATCTGTTTTTTCAGGTAGATGTAAAAGTTTCCATGGTAGTACTTCAAGAAGAACAGAAGAGTTCCTCTAGGAATGTAGTTAGTGATTAGCACTAAACCAGAGAGATGAATTAAAACAATTGTGCTAAACAGTGCAAATCAAAATACTACAGCAGATGGCAGTATTGTTTAACTATTCGACAAATTTGAAGGAGAAATACATGTGATTCATACATTTAATCATTTTATTGTACATTTGTAGCTCATATACATTCTGAATGTAAATTAAAGAAGATGTAGTTTAAGTTAAAGAAGCAATATTTCATAATATGTAATATTTTTTTCTGTGATAGATGACAAAGCCAGGGAGCTTTGGATATGCAAAGATATTTAGGCATGTATGCAAATTGCTAAGAACTAGTGCACAAGTACTGAAAGTAATAAAAATGATTTCTGAAACCTTGATAATTATCTTAACAGGGTTTGTAAAGTGAAGTAATGATGCTTTGATCAGATTACCTCAGATTATATGACATAGGAACAGAATTCAGCCCATTGTGTCTGCTCCACTATTTAATGAGATAATGGC
Organism: Chiloscyllium plagiosum; assembly: GCF_004010195.1. Lineage (NCBI taxonomy): Eukaryota > Metazoa > Chordata > Chondrichthyes > Orectolobiformes > Hemiscylliidae > Chiloscyllium > Chiloscyllium plagiosum. Next base: position 19,777,329 of record NC_057729.1, on the reverse strand, counting down.
TGATTTGATCATCCAAAACTCCACTTTCCCGCTTTTTCCCCGTAACACTTCATTCCCTTACCAATTAAAAAAAAATCAGTCTCTTTCAATCTTGAATGGATTAAATGACAGCCATCTAAGGTAAAAACTTCCACAGATTTATTACCCTTAGAGAAGAAGTGCTTTCCCATCTCTGTCTCATATGTGTCACCCATTGTTCTGAGATTATGCTCCTTGGTCCTGGACTCTAACCACAAAGGAAACAACCTTTCTACGGTTTCAATAAGGTCACCTCTATTCTTATGTATTACAATAAGTACAGGTCCACCTACCCAATCTCTCCTTCATACCTGGTATCAGCTGATGAACCTTCTTTGGACTGCCTCCAGTTCCAGTATGCCTTTCCGTGGCTAAGGAGTCCAAAACTGTTCATAGATTCCAGGTGGGATCTGATTAGAGCCTGGTAACATTTCGCAAAGCTTCCCTATTTTTATATTCCATTCTCTTTCAAGTAAAGCCTAATGTTCCTTTTGCCTTTCCTATAATCCACTGAACTTGCATGCTCGCATTTTGTGATTCAAGGGCAAGGGTTTTGAAACCATTCTCTTCTGTAGCTTTTTGCAGTCTTTGTCAATTTAAATAATATTCAGCTCCTTTATTCTTCCTGCCAAAGTGCATAACTTCACCTATTTCCTCATTACATTCAAAGAACAAAGAAAAGCGAATACAGTACAGAAATATGCCCTTTGGACCACTAAGACTGCTCTGACACATGATGCCTTTCTAAACTAAAAACGTTTTGCTTCTACGTGGTCCATATCTCTCTATTCCTTGCCTATTCATATATCTGTCAAGATGCCTCTTAAACATTGTTATTGTATTAGCCTCCACCATCCCCTCTGGCAGCAAATTCCAGGCACTTACCATCTTCTGTGTAAAAACCTGTCTCTCACATCTCCTTTAAACTTACCCCCTTTTACCCTAAATCTATGTCCCCTAGTAATTGACATTTATACCCTGGGAAAAAGAATCTGACTATCCATTTCTATCTATGCCTCTCATAAATTTGAAAACTTATGTTAGGTCACCCCTCAACCATCAACATTCAAGTGAAAACAAACTAAGTTTATCTAATCCTTCCTCGTTCTAATACTCTCCAAAAGAGGCAACATCCTGGTAAACTGTTCTGTACCTTAAAGTTCTATACATTTGCAAAATACTTGCCAGTTTTTATACTTGATGTCCTGACCGATTAAGGCAAGCATGCCATATGACTTTTTAACTAGCTTATTCACTAACAGACCTCCCTCCGGATCCTTCGCTCAAGGACAACCAATACCTACAACAAATCCGATGCCTCCAGCAACAGACCTCCCTCCGGATCCTTCGCTCAATTAACCGCCTCAACTTCTCCACCCCTCTCACCCACTCCAACCTCTCACCCTCGGAACGTGCAGTCCTCCACTCCCTCCGTTCCAACCCCAACCTCACTATCAAACCGGCAGACAAGGGAAGCGCGGTAGTAGTTTGACGCACCGACCTTTACACCGCTGAGGCTAAACGCCAGCTCGCAGACACCTTCTCCTCCTGTCCCCTTGACCATGACCCCACCTCCCACCACCAAACCATCATCTCCCAGACCATCCATAACCTCATCACCTCAGGGGATCTCCCATCCACTGCCTCCAACCTCATAGTCCCACAACCCCGCACCGCCCGTTTCTACCTCCTGCCCAAAATCCACAAACCTGACTGCCCCGGCCGACCCATTGTCTCAGCCCTGCTCCTGTCCCACCAAACTCATCTCTGCATATCTTGACACGGTCCTGTCTCCCTTAGTCCAAGAACTCCCCACCTACGTTCGGGACACCACCCACGCCCTCCACCTCCTCCATGATTTTCGCTTCCCCGGTCCCCAATGCCTTATCTTCACCATGGACATCCAGTCCCTATACACCTTCATCCCCCATCACAAAGGCCTCAAAGCCCTCCGCATCTTCCTTTCCCGCCGTACCAACCAGTACAATTCCACTGACACCCTCCTTCGACTGACTGAACTGGTCCTCACGCTGAACAACTTCTCTTTCCAATCCTCCCACTTCCTCCAAACCAAAGGAGTAGCCATGGGCACCCGCATGGGCCCCAGCTATGCCTGCCTCTTCGTAGGATATGTGGAACAGTCCATCTTCCACAGCTACACTGGCACCACCCCCCATCTTTTCCTCCGCTACATCGATGACTGTATCGGCGCTGCCTCGTGCTCCCACGAGGAGGTTGAACAGTTCATCCACTTTACCAACACCTTCCACCCCGACCTCAAATCACCTGGGCCATCTCAGCCTCCTCCCTCCCCTTCCTAGACCTTTCCATTTCTATCTTGGGCGACCGAATCAACATGGACATTTACTATAAACCGACC
>NC_057729.1:19662344-19774562 GCF_004010195.1 Chiloscyllium plagiosum | reverse complement strand
GCTGGAGATCAGAGCTGAAAATGTGTTGCTGGAAAAGCGCAGCAGGTCAGGCAGCATCCAAGTAGCAGGAGAATCGACGTTTCGGGCATGAGCCCTTCTTCAGGAATGAGGAAAGTGTGTCCAGCAGGCTAAGATAAAAGGTAGGGAGGAGGGACTTGGGGTAGGGGCATTGGAAATGCTATAGGTGGAAGGAGGTTAAGGTGAGGGTGATAGGCCGGAGTGGGGTGGGGGCGGAGAGGTCCACCCCACTCCGGCTTCTTCCTGACCTCTCCGCCCCCACCCACTCTGCCCTATCACCCTCACCTTGACCTCCTTCCACCTATCGCATTTCCAACGCCCCTCCCCCAAGTCCCTCCTCCCTACCTTTTATCTTAGCCTGCTGGACACACTTTCCTCATTCCTGAAGAAGGGCTCATGCCCGAAATGTCGATTCTCCTGCTCCTTGGATGCTGTCTGACCTGCTGCGCTTTTCCAGCAACACATTTTCAGCTATTCACTTGTGTTGCCACTTTCAGGGAACTGTGGACTTGTATGCCTAGATTCCTCTATATGTCAATGCTATTAAGAGTTCTGCCTTTCTTTCTGCCAAGTTTTTGACCACACATGTAACCTTGTCTATATCCCTCTGCAGACTATTTATATCCTGCTCATCACTTGCCTTCCTACATTTTTTGTGTCATCTGCAAATGCGGCTGCAGTACATTTACTTTCTTCATCCAAGTCATTAATGTATATTGTAAATAATTGTGACCCTAAAACTGATCCCTGTTACAGGTTGCCATCCTGAAAATATCCCTTTACCCCAACCCTCTGTCTTCTGTTGGTTGATATGGACGACTATATTTAGTTTTGGGCACCATACCTCAGAAAATAGAACAAACACACTGCAAGATCACAAGAAAGATGCCATGTCTTAAGTGGGTAAATGATGAGGCATATATCTTGCTTGTTTTCTTTTGAGTGTAGAAGTTGACCAGTGATCTCATTGAGATATTAAATTAATTAAGGGATTTCATGATATGGATACAGGATAACCATTTCATGTGATAGGGGAATGCAGTACAGAAAGGCATATTCTTAAAAAGAGAACAATAGTTTTTAGCAATGACATTAAAAAACACTTTTCACAGAAGTGACAGTAGAAATCTGGAACTCACTCCCCAAGGAGGTTGTAGGTGGTGAATAGTTGAAATTTTAAAATTGAGCCCAATTTGTTTCATAAGCCTATCAAGGATATGGAACAAAGATAGATAAATGACAGTCATAACCTAAATGTATAGTGGAATAGAACTTGACCTACTCCTATATGGCTTAGATTTATTTCTACTAAAAGAATTTATCACCTTTTCTAGTCAATGAAAAGTCAAAATGATAATGCTGAGATTCACCCGATAATATGTCACACATGTTAACTTTTGATTCATAAAAATATGTTCTAGCTGACAAGGCTGCTGCCAGCAAGTAAAAAAAATCTCTGTAACATGCCAGTGCCTGATGTGGAAAACACATCAATTCTACTCAATGAAGAATTCAGGTTTTTTTCCTATACGCGATGCTGTTACATTTTATAAACATTTTTCACCAACTTTCTGTCTTTACCAGAGCTGTAAGATAGATGCTATGATGATTGCCAGACATTATTCTAAACATTGATTTTTATTTTTGGATTTCATGAATATTCAAGTTAGTAATTGTTGTTGTAATGATTGCAGCCATGAGAAAGATGGAAAGTAAAAATGAGACGTATTTTTCCTAAAAAGAGCCTTCAATGCAGGCAAATGAATATTTTCTGAATATCAACAACAAATTGCAAAATACTGCAATTCACACCAGTACTGATAAAAAGCAAAAGCAGTCGAGTTATGGAGATCTTTTTTAAAAATCTCCCTCTAGTGTTGATTTTGCTGTAGTTAGTTAGGAACAATCGGATTTGAGAACAAAGAGTAGAATAAGGCCTGAAGAAAATTAATGAACTAATTGGTGCCAATATCAGTTCAAATGGAAGTGAATAATAGTTATTACAGAAATATGAAATTAACAGTAAATACGCATGTATTTTTAAAATTATTGTAAATTAAACAGATTAAGTAGTGTGGATTCAGTTTACTTGACAATTTGATACAAGTTTAAGTAACAGCTCAGACTACAACTTGCAGTGAGAGGTAACTGTGTGCACCTTCACTCTAGCTTTTTTCTGCTGGACTACACATGATAGTTGGCCATTTCATTTCATCCCAATCCTTGACCATTAGCATATCCAGCTCTAAAAGCAATAATACACTATTTCGCTCTCCCCCAAAGGCTACTGTCTTTATGTCCCTACAGGTAGGTGTCCTATCTTTGAGCTAGGAGGTACAGGTTCAGGTGTCATCTTCTCCAGAGGTGTTTACAGTAACATAACTGAACAGTTGATTAGAACATTACTACATCACCCTCTTTCTCCCCACTTCCCATTCCCACCCCTCACAAAGAAAGATCATGTACACTAAAGATTGAAAATGCTAATAAATTTTGGTAATTGCAAAATCGTTTACACAGAAACAAGAATTGAAAAATCAAATAATCTATGTAATATGTAGATGGTTTGGCAATCCTTCTGGAACTTGTGATGGTATATTTTTTTGGAGGTTTAGACTTTACGCTTGGGTGTGTTTGTATTATAGGTATGTTGGAATCTTGTGTGTTGTCAGTGTGTTGTCCTATTGGTCTTCCACAGCTCCATTATCTAGTGCGTGCTTTGTGCATAATCGGAATATTGTACAGTTCCCCTGTACTTGCATTAATGCAGGTCTCTGGCATACTCTCTGCTTTGCTGCAAGACTGCCCAAAAAGCTTTTAGTCTCATTGGAGCTTTAGGTGCCATCTTTATAACCAGATTTCTTGCCCATTGTCCTTTTGCACTGCCTGACATGCAATGATCTTGGAATGCAGGACCTTTGTAGTAGGTGCAACAGACTACACTTGCCACAAAACTTACTTTCTTGTTACATTCTTGCCACTACACCAATACTAGTAACCTCACCTGTTGTTTGTACATGTTGTTGACCAGTTACAATGGCTTCATATCTTCTGCCATCTTTCAGCAATGTATCAATGCCATGACTTTTCTTTTTTATTCAAGAGGTCTTTTTAGAAAGCTTCTATAGGTGTTGAAACTATAACGAGCCCCTTTATCTGCTCAAGATTAGAGTGGTGCTGGAAAAGCATAGCAGGTCAGACAGCATCCGAGGAGCAGGAAAATCAACGTTTCAGGCAAAAACCCTTCATCAGGAATTCCTTGGATGCTGCCTGACCTGTTATGCTTTTCCAGCACCACTCTAATCTTGACTCTAATCTCCAGCGTCTGCAGTACAAACTTCCACCTTTATCTGCTCAGACAGGCCTGCCTCTGAAAAATCAGTCCTTGCCCTTGTCACAGCATCAACTGTCAAAATGATTAATTGCTTCTCGTGATTGGTGCGTGGAAGACACAACTCTAGAAGATGAATTATGACATCACTTAGCATTGCCCGTAGCTTAGCAGAATCTCTTTGGTACTCTTGTGAGAAACCTCAAGTGTTGACTACTTTTATTTGCATCACTTACTCTCTGGTTCTGTAATGGCTAAATCTGAAATGTATAGCTTCATCCTTTGTATAGAAGAGTCACCTTGCTCATTTTCTCTGTGTTTTGCAACTATGATTAATGATAAGGGATTTGTAATAGTCTTGCGACTGTACATTTACTCTAGGTGGAGATTTAGCAATGCAATTGCTGAGATTCTTCTGCTTATCATAAATTCTGTCTTTGACTGTTTTTAATTGCAGTTTGAGATATTTTTGTCTTGCCTGCTTTTACGGCCAAATTTGGAATTAACTCTCTGCCGGGAAGACTCACAAATCAAGTACTCATTGCTCCTGTAGTTTCCTTTTCTGGGGCCCACTTCTTCAATTATTACCTGAAGTCTTTTCCAGTGGATTTCAAGCTTGCATCACTGCTTTATTTCGCAAGAAAAATGCCCAGAAATTACCACCACATCGTATTATGTTATTGATAAATCTAACAGATTAAGGGTGTGGATTCAGTTTACTTGAAGATCTAGTGCAGGTTTATTTAACAGCTCAGATGGCAACTTGCAGGTATAAATAATTTGTATGTATGTGCACTGCAGCTTGTTTCTGCTGAACTGCACATAGCAGTAGGCCATGTGGTTTCATCCAAATCCTTAGCTCATTAGCATAAAAACCCTGAAAGCAACAAAGCTCAGAAAGCAATAGCATATTAGCTTACCAATTGTTAGAGACACCTGTATTAAAACAGTTTTAAAAAAAGGAAAGCATTTAGAAAAATAATTTGCCATGTTTTTTTTTAAAGTAAGCATGTTAGTCTATCCTTTCAAAGTTCAGCTTTAGAGTTAACCAATATAATCAAAGATCCCTCCCAACCTGGTTATATTCCTTTCTACCCTCTTCTGTCAGGCAGGAGATACAAAAGTTTGAATGAACAAAAGAACAGATTGAAGAATAGCTTCTTCCCTGCTGTTATCAGATTTTGAGCAGATCTTTCAAATTTTAATGTTGATCTCTCTCTCTCTGCACCTTCTCTGTGGCAGTAACACTGTATTTTGCTACCCGATGCAAAGGTTCAATGTCCCTGCAGAGCAAGCAAAACAACACTTTTCACTGTTCTCAATACATGAGACAACAATCACTAAAATCAAATCAAAATACAAGACTCCAAAACTGCTCATTATATTCCAAATGCAGTCTGACTAGAGCCTTAGAGTTGAAAGTGTGGTGCTGGAAAAGCACAGCAGGTCAGGCAGCATCCGAGGAGCAGAGGAATAGATGTTTTGGTCAAAAGCCCTTCATCAGGAATCAGGCTTCTGCCTGAAACGCCAATTCTCCTGCTCCTCGGATGCTGCCTGACCTGCTGTGCTTTTCCAGCACCGCACTCTTGACTCTAATCTCCAGCATCTGCAGTCCTCACTTTGACCAGAGCCTTATACAGCCTCAACAATTCATTTCTGCTTTTGAATTCTAGCCGTCTTGAAGTTATTGCTAAATTGAATTTGACTTCCGAACTGCTAACTGAACCTGCAGGTTAACCTTCGGAGAATCATGAACTAGGACCCCAAGTCTCTTTGTGCTTCCAATTTCTGAAGCTTTTCTGCACTTAGAAAGTAGTTTCTCCGCTCTACCAAAGTATGTAACCTCATACTTTCCCACATTGTATTCCATCTTCCACTTCTTTGCCCACTCTCCTAACCTGTCCTAGTCTTTATGCAGCAACCCTGATTTTTCAACACCAACTATCCCTCCACCTATTTTTGTATCATTTGTAAACTTAGCAACTGTGTCCTCAGTTCCTTCATCTCACTTGTTAATGTATAACTGAATATCATGATCCCAACACTAACCCCTGGTACTCCATTAGTCACCAGCTGCCGTCCTGAAACAGACACCATAAACCCCAATGTCTGTCCTCTGCCAGTCAGCCTATCTACAATCAATGCCTGTACCTTGCCCCTAACAACTCTTATTTCATTTACTTGCGTCCTGTGTGGCATCTTGTTAAAAGCCTGCTGGAAATCCAAATGGATCATGTCCACTGGCTCTCCTTTGTCTAACTCCCTCATTACGTACTCAAAGAATTCTAAAAGATTTGTCAGGCATGACCTTCCCTTGACGAAGTTTACCGTCCAAGGATTCCACAATCTCCTCTGTAATAATGGGCTGCCTTTATTCCTGATGAAGGGCTTTTGCCCGAAACGTCGATTTTACTGCTCCTCGGATGCTGCCTGAACTGCTGTGCTCTTCCAGCACCACTAATCCAGAATCTGGTTTCCAGCATCTGCAGTCATTGTTTTTACCTAGTTGATTTTAACCCTACTGTGAATACTCTTGCAAGGATACCTGCCTTGAAGAAGTTTTCCTCCCCTCTCTACAAGAACCTCAGGGAGTCCCTCTCCCACTGCAACTCCTCTGCCCACCACGCTTCAGGCTTTCTGCCTTTATTCCTGATGAAGGGCTTTATCCCCAAACGTCGATTTTACTGCTCCTCGGATGCTGCCTGAACTGCTGTGCTCTTCCAGCATTACTAATCCAGAATCTAAACTATTACCAACAGCCAAGTTCAGGCTAACTTGTCAGGAAACTAGTTTCGCCTCTCTCCCTTCTCAAACAAGGATGTTACATTAGTCATTTTCCAGTCACATAGGACCATCCCTGACTCCAGTGATTCCTGAAAGATCACCACCAATGCTTCTACAGTCTCCTCAGCTATCCCCTTCAGAATCCTATGGTGTAGTCCATCCAGTCCAGGTGATTTATCTGTTATTGAATCTTTCAGCTTATCCAGCCCCTTCTGCTTGTGATGCACTCAACTCTGCCCCCTGACTTTCTTGATGTTCTGATGTGCTATTGGACCAATGCATTGCACCTGTTCAGTTCCTCTATCATTTCTTTGTTCCCCTTTACAACTTCTCCAGCCTCGTTTTCCAATGGTCCAATGCCCTCTCTTGGCACTCTCTTACTTTTTAAATATGTCTAAATATCTCTTGCAATTGTCTTTTATATTATGAGCAAGCTTACTCTCATATTTCATCTTCTCCCTCTTATTGCTTTTTTAGTTAACTTTTGTGGTTTTTAAAGGGTGCCCAATTCTCTGCTTCTTACTAATCATCATCACATCATCTGCTTTTTCTTTTGCTTTAACGCTGTTCCTCATTTCCCTTGTCAGCCACAGTTGCTTGTCTTCCCCTAAATATGTATCTTCTTCCTTTGGATGAATTTCTTCTGTGCTTCCTCCAGAAATACCTGCCTTTGCTGCTCTACCATCTTACATGTTAGCCCCCCCCCCCTTTCAATGAAACCTGGCCATTGCCTCCCTCATGTCTTTGTAGTTACCTTTACTCATTTGTAGTGCAATTACATCTTATTCCAACTCCTTCCTCTCAAACTGCAGGGTGAATTCTATAATATGGTGACTGTTCCCTCGGGGTTCCTTCACCTTAAGCTCCCTGATCAAGTCTGCCTCATTACGCATCACCAAATCCAAAATTGCCTGTTGCCTCGTGGGTTCTCTGACAAGGTGCTCCAATGGATCATCTCTTAGACATTCTATGAATTTCTTCAGATCCGATACCCCAGTCTACCTGCATATTGAAAGTCCCCCATCATTAATGCAACAGTACCTTTCTTACATACCTTTTCTATCTCCCGATTTCCTTTCTGCCCACATCCTGACTACTGCGAAGAAACATTTGCACAACTCCCATTAGGGTCGATTTTTTTTTCCGTTATGGTTCTTTAACTCTACCCATACAAATTCTATGCCTTTCAACTGTTTATCACCTCTTTCTATTGATTAAATTTTAACTCATTTTATTGACTTAATTTCATTTCTTACTAACAAGGCCACCCTGACACCTCTGTCCATCTACCTGTCCTTTCGATAGGATGTGAATACCTGAACATTTCGTTCCCAGCCCTGATCCCCTTGCAGCCACATGTCAGTGATACCCACAACACCGTACCCACAAATTTCAAGCTACGTTATAAGCTGTGCAAACAAGAGTGGGGAGTGCAGGGAGAATGAATGAACAGACTACGGCTGTTTGGACAGGGAGCCATTCAAATGAGGGAGTAGGGGAGGAAATAAGAATAAAGTAATGGTAGGGAATAGCATAATTAGGGTTATAGACACTATTGTAAGCAGGCATCCCAAAGGCTGTCTTGCCTGCCCGGTGCCAAGGTTAAAGACATCTCTGGGCTGGAGAATGAAGGGAGGACAGAAGAGGCAATGTGTTGCTGCTGCAAATTGAGGAAACTACTGGCATCCAGAATGAACACACCTGTAGTGAGTGTTTGCAGCTTGAAAAACTTTGGATCTGAGTTGAGGAGAACAACAATTGTCATCCATATTGATACCGATGACATTGATTGGACTAGAAAAGAGATTCTGCTGAAAGACAGTTAGGAGCTAAATTTAAAAAGCAGAACATCTGAGGTAATAATCTCAGAATTACTACCTGAGCTAAGGACAAACTGGCATAGGGTAAATAAAGTTCAGAAGTTAAAAGAGTGGCCGAAAGACTGGTGTGGGTGGAATGGGTTTCAGCTTGTGGGACATCGGTGCCAGTACGTGGTTAGATGGAGCTGTTCTAATGGGATGGGCTTAATCTGAACCTCCTGTGACCAGTATCCTGGCAAATTAAATGACACAGATTGTAGAGAAATCTTTAAACTAATTAGAGGGAACGAGGCTTTGGGAGAAGGGAAATGTCTTACACAGTAAAAGCATTTAGCAGCATTACAAGGCTGTTATTTGGATAACAATATTTAGAGTGGGACAGGAAGGGACAGAACGTACAAAACAGAAAAACAGCAGTAAACAAATGAAATGAGGAAGAAATGATGAGGGAAAATTAATGGTGGTTACAGAGTCTTCAGAAGAATATTGACAAATTTAGCAGTGGACAAAAAAATTAGCAGATAGAAGACAGAGGAACCTCGATTATCAGAATAACAATTATCCAAATTTCGGAAAATCCAAAGAAGATCTCAAGGTCCTGATAGAAACATTACATCAAAGACGTGTTTCCAACACTGATCGCGTCTTTTGTTTACAATGATTAAAAATGAACCCAGCTTACTGAAATGCTGCCGAGAACAGTCCTGAACATCGATAGGAGCCCAGGCACCATCTCCAAATGATGGACCACCCTCTCTCCCCACACTTTCCCTGGAGTTCTACACAGGGGTGTATCCTAAACCCCCCCCTTCCTCAGATAATCTCTCCAACATTGTCCTGTACAGGGAAAAGGTGGAACCTGTCAAAAAGTTGTGTGTGTGTGTGCGCGCTCTATTTGGAGACTCATCCCACAAAGGCAGCAGCAGTCTTACTATTCGTGTCCAGTCTGGCTGCCCTGGGTAGGGGTGGGGCAGGGTAGATGGGGGGCTCACAGAGGCTGGCGTGGGTGGGGCGCACGGGGGCTGGTATGCTGCTGCCTAGTCTTCAGAACGTGGAGTGGACTTAACAGAAAACTCCGAGCCCCAGAGGAGAGGCATTACACAATTATCTGAACGAAACAGTGCCCACCCATCTCGTTCAGATAATCGAGGTTACTCTGTATAGTGTGGGAAAATGTGATGTTGTGCACTTTGACAGGAAGAATTGGGGAGTTTAATATTATTTAAATGGAGAAAGATTGCAAAAAGCTATAGCATAGAGGGATTTGGGAGTCTACATGTGTAAACCTTAAAGCTAGTGTACAAGTTTGATGGACAAGAGGGAGGGCAAATGCAATGTTGGACTTTAAAACCAGAGGGCATACTGTCTTAATGCCCTTTAAAACAGATGAGGAGGAACTTCTTCTGTCATGGGGCAGTAAATTTGTGAAATTCTTTACTGCAGTGTGCTGTAGAGGTTGGGTCATTATGTAGATTCAAAGCTGAGATAGACAGATTTTCAATCAAGAAAGGAAACTGAGGATTTTATGGAAAAGGCAGGAAACATGGTGTTCAGGATTATCAGTTCAGCCGTGATCTCAATTGAATGATGGAGCAGACTTGGTGAAGCAGACTGCTTCTATTCCAACATTACATGGTGTTATGTTCTTATGACATGCCGAAAATAGAATATGGAAATAGTTAAAATTAAATCATTCAACTGGATGCTTGCTTTATTGGCTGACTAGTAAACAGCACAATATTACTAAAATATTAAGAATAACCTAATTAAATATATTACGTTTAATTTTATTAGCATTCTAAATCTCACTGCACTAAATAATTGCAAACATTCTTTATTTTAATATCTGAAGTAAGATACTAATTGAATTATGGTACAGAAAATTCCCTTTATTTTGATTTATAATTGTTATTTAGAGGATCATATTCTGTTTAACAGTTGCATATAATTTTATGTATTCTTCAGTATTTCTGTCAGAGTGTCAACAAAGCTACATGGATTACGTCAATTCCAGATTTGAGGAAAAAAACTGTTATCTCAAATTTTAAACAAAAATATATCTAAATTTGATATGTTTAGTCCTTCCTGCTAAATATGACTCCATTGATTGCAATAACCTTCAGATGAGGGCCAAGCCAGACTTTAAACAGATCACGTCAGCAACATGAGAGGCTGAGAGTTTATATTCCTGGACTCACCTGTAAGACATCCTCCCAAAACTAGGAGGAACCGGCTGCTGAGCAGCACGTGGGAACATCAGGTGGTTTGGAAACTCACTAGCATAATTGTCAACAGGCACATGCATGCTTAGTTAGGGACATATATCCTGGTTTTTAAATGTTTAACTTAATCTTCTCCATCACAGGGAGATAAAATAAAAGCTTAAACATGTGAAGAACTTTAGATGTGAACCCATGTCCTAGGGTGTCATGAGCTACATATTCATTTGCTGATGATCACAATGCACAGTTCACTCTCAATCCTCAGTATGTTTATTACTCTCTGTAGCTAATTAGTACGCATAGTAGAACATTCAAAGATAAAAAAAAGATCTGTGGTTGAAATTTGTTTCATTCTGCATTAATGGTGTAGCTGCTCCCTTATCGTAGTCCCACCAGCATGATGCATTTGCATTATTTCTGAGGCCATTATGAAGCTCAGTAGAAATGAGAGACAGTAATGAAAATCTTCAGGCAGTCAATGGCCATAATGTTTGAATTAAATTATGTTGTCACTATATTACAAATCTGTAAGGCCTGTTTTACATTCATGATACTTGACTTATAAATTACTGTATTCCCCATAGTTTAGTTTAAAACTGTGAAACAATGGTCAGTGGCGGAGGCTCTATCAGGTCAAATCCTTACCCACCATCATTGATAATTTCCCTCTCACCTTCTATCTTCTACAACAATTCAATTGTATTTTATGAAAAGTAAAAATTCATTTAATTTTTGTTTCTAATCTATATGATTCTGGCAAGGATTCACAGTGAAATGTACCCTATTAAGCACCGAAGAATCCATAAACATAAAATCTGATTAGTGTTACTTAAATCCAAGATATTTTATCTCCCTTATACTTTTTGTTTTATAACTCTTGCACAGGCACATAAGCAAAGTCAATTTTGAAAGGTGCACAAAAATTGAAACATCAGCAATAGACATTTGATAGTAAAACATTAATTGAAAATGGGAAGACTCAGCCTGAAGTGTGCTGATGAGTGGTTTCATGACGTCCAATTCACCATGGCCCAGCATGAAATTGTCATGCAATTTTCTGCTTTTTACTTTACTATTTATGCAACCAACCTGTTGGGTGCAATTCTCAGGAAATCACATGGCCATTTAGGTAAAGGTGCCTAACACTGGCATGCATCCATAATTAATGACTAGATGCACACCACTTCATATGCTGCAAGTCACAAACTGCCCCTCACACTAGGTTGGTTGAGCCTCAACATTCAAGACATCCAAAAGAAATCTCTCCTAGTAAGTGAAATTTCTTATACCTGGAACTATTCTTGTACGTCACTTCTGTGCTCTCTTCAATGCGTCACATCCATTCTATAATATTGTACCCAGAACTGTATACAGGCTTAACAAGTTCAATATTACCTCCTTGTTCTTGTGCTCTATCTCTTAATAATAAAGCCAAGGATACTGCGTGGAATATTCACTGGTCTCTACACCTGTCCTGCTGCCTGAAATGATCTGTGTACATATAAACCTAGGTTCCTTTGCTCATGTAGCCTCTTAGCCCCTATTTTATATTGTCCTTCAACATTCTTGCAAACAAAATGCATTGCCTCACTTCTCTGCTTTGAATATTGTCCTTTTGGAGTTACACACTGTCATAGTCAGTGTTACAGTATAATTTGGTAAATTGATAGAGAACTGAGAATACTGGTCAATTTTCATTGTTTATTCTCATGCAAGGACAACTAGTTTTATCATGATAAAGTGTAAAACCAACTATGCTGGGTTATAGACACCTTCCAGCTTTATCCAAAATACAACATTATGTATTGCAATTCCCACGTTTCGAATGTTTTCTCACAGTTGACACAAACATTGTCTCCGTTTCACTCAAGGTCAGTGCTATCTTGCTGATAGTGTGGCTCCTGTAGTCCGAGACTGCCTTTATGGTTCTTGTTTGCTTTTATTATTAAAATTTAACCATTAACTACCTGAAACTGATTAACCCATTCAACAGTTTACAATTCTTCCAAGTTTCGTATCAACTGCAAACACCAAAGTTGTCTCCTGCACACCAAGATCTAGCCCATTTGCGCTAGCATCACCTCTCAGGAGCGAACCTTTGAAACTACAAAGGACACATTGCAAAGTGTTCAACCACATTCTTCACCAGCACAGCAACTTTAGTCTCGGTTGGTACTCAACTAGATTAGAGTTGCGGGTCACAATCAGCAACCGAAGCATGGGAATACCACCACCTACAGGTCCCCACCAAACCACACATAATCCTGACTTGGAATTTTATTGCCATTGTTTCACAGTTACTAGGGACATTGTGAAAGCGATACAAATATTTTGCAGAGCGATTATTAATAGGTTAAGTAAGTGGGCAAAAAGTTGGGAAATCAAGTAAAACATGGGAAAAACAAAAGAACACATTATTACTTACATTGAGAATAACTGCAGAAAGCTGCAACACAAAGGCATTTAGGCAAGTTGTATACAAAATACAGAGCTAGCACAGGTAGTCAGAAAACTCTGCAGCAGGTAGTCAGAAAGGCAAATGGAATGTTGGCCCTTATATCAAGGGATTTGGAGTATAAAAGTAGAGGAGTCTTATTGCAATTGTATAATGTGCTGATGAAATCACATCTGGAGTACTGTGAGCAGTTTTGGTCCTCTTATTTAAGGAAAGATGTCATTTCATTGGAGACATTTCAGAGATATTTCACTAGGATTATCCCTGATATGGAGGAATTGTCTAATGAGCAAAGATTAAACAGTTTGGGACTCTATTCACTGGAGTTTAGAAGGATGACAGGTGATCTTTTTAAAATATATAGGATTCTTATGGGTCTTAATAAGGAAAATCTGAGAGGATGTTTCCATCATGGGCAAGTCTAGGATCAGAAGATATTGGCTCAAGATAAATGGGCACTAATTTAAGACTGAAATGAGGGTGAATTTCTTCTCTAAGAGGGTAGTGAGTCTTTGGAACTCCTTGTCACAGAGAACCGAGGGGGCAGATTTCTTGGTGTGTATTTAAGGCTTATGTAGATAGTTATTGATCAATAGGAAAATCAACAGTCACGGGGAAAGAGCAGGGAAGTGCACATGAGAAATGTCGGATCAACCATGATCCTCTTGAATGAAGGAGCAGGCTCAAGGGGCCAAATGGCCTAATCATTTTAACATTTCATTGTCCTACTGTGTTAAATCCTGGAACTCTATACCTAACAACACTGTGGGTGTACCTATACCACATGGACTGCAACATTTAAAGAGTGACTCTATAGCACCTTCTAAAGGAACATTAGGGATGGGTAACAAGTGACACCCACATCCCGTGAATGGATTTTCAAAAAAAAATCACTAACATAAACAATGACAAAATTCTTTGAAGATCTTTTTATTTTTTCTTCTGTCATGTTAATGAGAAGTTGTTCTACTCAGTAAGTACTCTTCCATTGGGGAACATTTCAAATGAGTAGTATTGTGGTTAGATTGAATGATTAATTAACAAGGCTCTCTCAAATACATCATGGAATTATTTGCAATATTGCTTGTATCTTGCCTTGTCTATTAAACCACAAGAATACTACATGTTCTTTCATTGGAAAGTATCTGCTGCTAAGTCCTGACACTCTTATGCGTGGTATTTCCAACTGTGTGCAAAGAGTCATTTTTGGAAGAGTGTTATGTTCTGCTTGAATAAATTGGAATATGCACACCGCTGATTTGATAACATTGCCACTGTAGCCAAGTATCAAACTGCTACAACTGTTGGTATAACCTTATGGCACCTTTCCTAATGATTTCTTAAAATGTTTTCTGTGTCTCCTCTCTAGTGGGTAACACTTTGTTTCTCACTTCCTGTGGAACTAGGTGCAAAAAATGCTACAAGAGCATATTTAATTCATTTTTTAGGGAACATGTTAATCCTTTTGGTAATTCTTCAAGAAGCATATTCAGCGTTCCTTCTGACTCTTGTCTGTTTTCCAAACTTTTGTTGGTAAGGCTGCTCCACTTCAAGACCATTACAATTATATTTCACAACCAAGCAACAATAATCAACTTCATCTAGTGTTTAAAGCTGTGTTCATTCACAGTATTAAATTTGTGTAAAGACAGTTGTATTTTTACAAGATTTAAAAAAAAAGACAAAGTTAGCAGAATGAGCACTGCTGAGTTACACTTTACAAAGAGGAAAAAGTCTCCTCAGTTAAATACATTTCTTCATCGGACAAGACTGGTGATGATGTAGAATAAACTCCACAGGTAAAGGTGTCTCACAAAATAAAACATGGATGAAATATGATCAACATCACAGATCATCCAAGTTCATAACATGGTTTCGATACCTGCGGTTCCACTCCATTCAACAGAAATTTGCAGACACTCCACTGGAAATTGTGGCATTAAAAGCAACAGTAAATATGAAGTCCAAAGTAGATCAGTAAAATGAAGGTGTTCAATTACCTAACTGCTTTTTCATTGTAAAGTGTTAACTTATTTTTTGATCTAATTGTGCTAGGAAGGAAAATGAAACTTCAAGGTGCCTGAACAATGTGGGCTATGATGAGAATTGGGGCAGAATCATATAGGAAGTCTGATGAGGACTATCTCAACTTCAGGAGCAACTTACTGCATCATTTAGGCATCTGCTGTGTATTGAGGTATGTGTCTTGTTAACAGCAGTGAGTTACCTGTTGAGGTGCTTGTTAACATCCTTATTGATTATACATCTCTCCTCAATAATATGCAGTTTCCTATCTTACCAAATGCACTGGCAACTATCATTATAATACCGCAGTAAGGACATTTTACACTCAGGGACGCACACCCAAATCATGGACTGGACCAGTTCTGTATCTCTGGCCAGTTCATGTGTTCTCATTGCACTCACTTATTCTGAGCCAATTTTGGTGCTCGCTTCATCCTTGCCTTGAATCTCTTTGCCTTTTTGTTTGCACTTTGCAGCTCAGCCAGATATCAGACTCACAGAAATGCTTTTCACCTATTGCCTTGCTATTTAGCGCAGGCACAAATCCAGGACAGTCTTCAGTCAAGTCAAGGGAGGTAGCCTTTGCTCAGAAGGTCCCTGTGCAGTAAGTTAAAGGCAGAGTTTGCTATCAGTCCAAGGACTAGCTCACAGTCAGCCATTTGGGATGGTCAGAGTCTGGATCCACCCCACACAAGGAATGAGGAGCTGAATTTTGGACAGCCTACTATCTGTCTGAATCACTTTGTACTATTGTGGCCTGTAATCCTGCTGGAAGGAGAGCACAGCAAGTATCAAGTGAGATGAAAGGGATGGCACATCTATTGCTGTAGGTGCAATCTAGACAGTGTACCAAGTGAGTGAGTCAGCAGCACAGAGGGCTTGCAGAGTTTCTGATGTTGCAGATTGGGCTATGTAGGGAAGATGTTGCAGGCAATAGTGAGAATGGTAGAGCATGTGCCTTAGTGGGAGCTGGGTACGGTAGCAGAGAGAGTGAGTGTGAGGTATCAGAGAAAACACAATGCTAACAGAGCAGAGAATATAATTTACCTTCTTTCTACATTGCTGTGCATTCCTCCAGACTACACTGATGCAGATGACACCTCAGACGAGGCTGGATATGGTCTGGTGCCCTGGTCTCTTCTGATGATCCCGGTAGTCTCATCTCAGCATCATCCTGTCTGAGCAGGACCTCCAGGTCCCTGCTCACAAAGCAGGGAAATGATTTCCCCCATTTGCTATGATTGTGACTAACGTCAGGAATTTTGTAGGGCGGCTCCAGGCTCACAGCAATTGTCTGGATGCACAACTGTCTTTTAAAGCTGGTGCCAGTACCAGGGAGACTGGTTAATTCTGGGATTCCTAGAGTTATTCTAGGAATGGCGTGTGGTAGATTGGGGCTAGAATCAGGCAAGAGAGGCTGCGTAGGAGCGGGGTAGGTAGTCGAGGCAGGTTTGCATGGGAGAAAACTCACTTGGCCTCATGATGAGAAACCCTCCCAAAGCACTACGCAACTGACAGCCAATAAAATGTCAGATTCAGCCCAATGCCCAATTTATCAAAGTTAAACATTTTTGACATAAAATAGTTTTTTTTTAAATAGTTTGGAATCTATTCCTGCATAATTAAGATCAAATCACAGAGAAACTAGACTGACCTAACCCCACATTCTACTAATGTCTCTTTTGGGATTGGTGAGCCAGACTTCACCTGGAACCCAGCCTACTAAATGAAAATCTTGTGTTTTGGGCACTTTTTCTTGATGGGGGTCCATGACAGGAACCAAACTCCAGCCAATAATCTCTGTAGAAGAGTCAGAGAGGATGAAATATAAGCCTCAAGCTGTTGAAAAGGTACAGCTTGCATTTATTCAGTGTTTTATATGACATCTTAACCAATACAGTACTTTTTGATATTTAATCATTGTTTAAATGTGGGAAAAGTAGACAATTTGTGTAAGGACCCAAAATTTGCAATGTACTAACAAGTTGCTGATTTGTTTCTGTAATATTGATTTTGAGGGGCAAACATTTGCTAGCACACCAGAGATAATTCCATTGCAGTTTTTCAAAATAGAGCTATGGGATCACTTATACTTCTCTAAGGGAACAAGTGTGGGGCCTCAATTTAATGTCATTCTGAGGGGGCTGCTGGAATGATTCATATCTAAGAGATAAACCAAGAATCTATACAAAACATGGTAAATTTAAAAATCACAGCTGTCCATTTTTTAAATCAAGCATGTCTCCAAGTCTGCAAGGCTGAAAGGTAGACAAATAGTTCAGTTAGTATTATTGTAAGAAATCCATTTTGGATTAGATTTGATTTTTGAATCAGCCCTCCACAACAAATCACCTTCCACTCCATCTGTTGAACTGGATGTTCTGCATTTTTTGTAAGATTTGATGAAAATCTGTGTATCAATAGCATTCCACAGTTCGGGGCTGGCTTAAGCTGTATCTTTGAAGCTTATGATAGTTAGTCTCAGGAAGAATGAATAAAGACTATCCTTAGTGCTACCTTGCCTGCATTTGATTGTACAGAGTGTAGAGTGGGCATTTGGTGAGCATGAGAAAGTTTGGTCAAGTTCATTTTCAGTCTTCTGTAGTTGGCTGTTACTTTAGTACAAGGAAATAGCTGACAAGTCTACTATCAACTAATGTGCTACTCTAATTATAACAAACAGTGTTTAATGTAAAAGAATGGCAGGTCAGCTCAGCCAAGTGAAGAAATCATCCTACATTTGTATGAAGTGATGGATGTCCTGATGAATACATCTGCGGGAAGTCTCACTAGTTAAACAAGTTCAAACTCAGTATGCTTGCTAAATTTTTTTGATGACACGGATGGCTAGGAAAGTAATTAAAAACAGAAAATGGTGGAGAAACTCAAAATGTCTGGCAGCATCTCAGACGAAAGAAAGTTAACATTAAAAGCCCAACATGACTCTTCTCTGAAACTGGAACATTGAGTGTGAAGAACAGCCATATCAGACTCAAAATGTAACTGTGTCTCTGTCCACAGATGTTACTAGACCTACTTAATTTCTTTAGAAGTGAGTTTTTTTTTATTTCACACCTCCAATATATGTTATACTGTGCTCTTATATGTAGGAAAATACATTGTGAATGGGATGCGAGGAGCATACAAAGGGACAAAGATATCTTAAGTGATTGGGCAAAGTACGAGCAAGTGAAGTATAACCTGGTAAAACGTAAGCATAAAAATGTCCATCTTTGCAGGAAGAATTTTTTAAAAAGCCTATAGTGTAAATAGTGAGAGAATTGCGATTGAGGGATCTTGGTGTCCTAGTGTCTGAATGACAAGGTTAGTATGCAGGTACAGTATGTAAATAGGAAAGTGAACAGAATTTTTTTTATTGTAAAGATAATCAAATACAAAAATAGCTTCAGATTTACAGGACATTGGTGGGACCATATCTGGAGTACTACAGACAATATTTGTCTCCTTATTTAAAGGAAGGAGGTAAATACATTGCCAGCAGTTCAGAGGAAGATTTTGTTTTAATTCAGTCACAGAATGTGGATGTTGCTAGATAGACTAGCATCCATTCCTTTTTGCTATAGTGTTGATTTGCATCTTGACTACTTCACAGGTCAGTTAGAAGTCAAACACATTGCTGTGTTTTAGATTCACATGTAAACAGTTAAAACTGCAAACTTCCTTTCCTTTTGGTGAACCAGATTGGATTATATACTAATTGACAATGGTTGCACAGTTGCTTTTCATTCCTGAATTTATTGAATTCGGATTTCACCATCTGCTACGGTGGACTTCAAACTTTTGTCCCAGAGCATTAACCTAGGTCTATGGATTGCTTGCCCATTGACATTACCACTATACCAATTCCCAAAAGACTAATTCACTAAACTAATACCTGGCATAGGGAAGTTTCTTTGAGGAAACATTGAACAAGCTAGGCTTGTATCCATTGGTGTTTAGGAGAGCAAGAGATGACATGATTGAAATGTAAAATATCCCAGGAGCCTTGACAAGGTGGATATGGAAAGGATGTTTCCTCTTGTGGGAGAATCTAGAACTGGGTGACTTTTTAAAAACAAAATCAGAAATTGCTGGAAAAGCCGAGTAGGTCTGACATCATCTATGGAGAGAAATCAGAGTTTAAGTTTCAGGTAGAGTGACCCTACCTCAGAACTTTTACAATATGGGGGTCAGCCATTTAAGACCAGGCTAAAGAAGAGTTTTTTTTTCTCTCACAGAGGGTCATGAGTTTTTGGAACTGTCTTTGTTAAAAGGTAGTGGAAGCAGAGTTTTTGAATATTTTTAAGGAAGAAGTAGATAGGTTCTTGGTAAACAAGTGTCTAAAATGTTATTGAGGATGGACAGGCATGTGAAGTAATCAGATTAGCCATGATCATATTGAATGTTGGAGCAGGCTCAATGGATTAAGTGGTTTGATGAAGGGCTCATGCCCAAAACATTGACTCTCCTGCTGCTTGGATGCTGCCTGACCTGCTGTGCTTTTCTAGTGCCACACTTTTCGACTCTGATCTCCAGAATCTGCAGTCCTCACTTTTTCTTGGTCTGCTCCTACTTCTAATTCATACGTTTGCATGCTCATATCACTAGCCTTCTATCAATTAGGACTTAGATCTAATATTCAGAAGCTTCTCTCACCATCAGATGCTGTGGATTGCTGCAAGTCTCAAAACTACAGCTCTTAGCTTGTGCCCACTGCCAGCTAGTCAAACCATGACAAGCAAATTGGTGAAACAGATTGTATGACACTCATTGGTCCACTTCCCTTTTTCTTGCATGAGTGGCTTGGTGTCACAGTTTACCCCATAACACTTTGTAAAGTGTCCAGGCTGTTTTGTTTGGCCAAAGATACTATAAATACAAGCTGTTGTTGATGATACTGTGAATGGAGGAGAAAGTGACGACTGCAGATGCTGGAGATCAGAGCTGAAAATGTGTTGCTGGAAAAGCGCAGCAGGTCAGGCAGCATCCAAGGAACAGGAGAATCGACGTTTCGGGCATAAGCCCTTCTTCAGGAATACTGTGAATCGACTGTATTGGCTGTCTCTTTGGTTACACTGCCGATGGATGGAGAGGGAATGGAATCCTGTTCTATTCTGTTGTTTGGGGTAGAGTGGAGCATTGTATGTGTGTGTGCAATCAACAGCACCTTGCACCATGGGAAAGTCTGGAACTGAGTAAAGCTGTCTGCTCACTCCACTTGCATGTCTCTGACAAGTGAGAATATGACATATTCACTTTCATTGAAGCGACAAGCTGTGTGACCTGTGTGAAAGGGTGGCAACCCATGAGTTGTTCCAAAATATTGAGGAGTACAGAAGCATATTGTTGGATTAATAATCCAGAGACCTGGATTAATTACATGGAAACGTGTTCAACTCCCACCTGGAAATTTTAAATTCAGTTAACTAAACAAATCTGTTACAAAGCTGGTGTCAATAATAGTAACCACAAAACTACCACATTATCATAAAAACACATCTGGTTTATTAATTTCCAATAAGGAAGGAGGTCTACAGTTTTTACTCTTCTTGACTTATATGTGACTCAAGACTCAAAGCATCTTGATTGACTCTTAGCTGCCCTCTGAGATGGCATAGATAGACATTCAGTTGAATTTAAGATGTTGGCTCACTCCTACCTTCTCAAGGACAATTAGGAATGGACAATTAATGCTTGCCTGCCAGTGAGAAAAGTGGGATTCAGTTCTTAAAGCTGTCCTATGAATGCCTTAAGAATTGAAGGCAGTCATAGAAGCGTTCCTCACCGTTGTCACCTCCACAGTCATTGCAGTTCTTGCCCTGTTTTTGAGAGTTGCAGTTGTGAATATGGGCTCTGGCTGTGACCCAACCTAATAGATACAAATCAGGAGTATGATGGAATATTCTCAACTCACTTGAATGAGTACAGCTCCAACAATAAATATCTCAACTCCATCCAGAACAAAGTGATCAATATGTTTCATACCCTATCTAACACCTCCTTCATGCACTGTTTCTGCTACTGATGCATAGTAGCAACTGTAGTATGTGCCATCTACAAGATATACCACAACAACTCACCAATATTCCTTAGTAGCACCTTCCAAACCTGTCACCGCAACCAACTAGATTGTCAAGAGCTGTAGTTAAATAGGAATACCACCAGCTGTAAGTTTCTAGTCACGACACCCACCATCCTGACTTAGAAGTATTTCATTGAATCAAAATCCTGCTGAAACTCCATCCCTTCATAAAGCACTATGTTTGACCAGAGCACTTGATCTGCAGCAATCCAAGAAGGCTGCTCACCACCATCTTCTCAAGAGAAATTAGGGACGAGTAGTAAATACTGGTGTGGCTACTAGTGCCAAATCTTGTGATTGAAAATAAAATGAACCTGCTTTACTGGATTATTCCTACTTCTTCCAGTTCCCACCTTTCCATTATAATGGATCTACCATCTTTTCGACAGCCTTAATTCAATCACCCAAACTTTCTTTGCCTGTTTGATCCAGATCTAATTAGACTTTTAATCTGTCTAATGTTATCACTTTAATTATTGACCTTGCAAA
The DNA here is from genome assembly GCF_004010195.1 of Chiloscyllium plagiosum. Classification (NCBI taxonomy): domain Eukaryota; kingdom Metazoa; phylum Chordata; class Chondrichthyes; order Orectolobiformes; family Hemiscylliidae; genus Chiloscyllium; species Chiloscyllium plagiosum. The sequence goes on along the minus strand of NC_057729.1, from coordinate 19,753,336 downwards.
GCCTTGGCTGTATAACCTCAGGTTAATTTTTTTGTGTGGGCTTTTATATCTCTTTTTGTGGCTATGTTTCATACTGGCCTGTTCACGATGGGAGTGACGATCAATCTTAGCTGTAGATAGATTTTCAACTTCTTGCTTTTTCAGCCTGGAGTATGGACTAATGATTCCACTGTCTACCGGGGAATTTAAGCTTACTAGCAGAGCCTTCAATCTAACTCGAGTCCATTCCAATAGATTGTCAATTTGCAATGTAGCCTATATGTACTTCAGAGTTACTATTTATCATTCTCCTAAGTCTAATGTTGCAGCCTGTCTTTTATCAAGTCTGAAATTATTTTACCATTCTTCCTTGTGTATTCTTCCTTGTTGAGGATTCCGTGAGTCTTTTTATCTATAGGGTTTTTAAATCTTTAACTCTACCCTAATCCTGACAGTGCTGTATGACCAGGCAAGTTATGTCTGAGTCTGAAGATCTCACACCATTGCTCATCACGTGTCGTTTGAGTAATCAAATTAAATCTATATTGCTGACTGCTGCATTGTATGGGCATGCCAGCTCACAGTATGAGCTGCTGCTCAGGATGAAGTATTCTGCCAGCATCTTCTTTGAGTTCTGGAGGTTAGGGGGTCTGCTTGGTCTAGTGTGGTAGGGGAAAACAAATTGTTGCAGAGCATTTGAGGGGCTCTTGTGGCACAGTGGTAATGTCCCTACGCCTGACCTAGGTGCTCCAGGTTCAAGTCCCACCTCCTCTAGAATTGTGTCGTAGCATCTCTTAACTGATTGATGAGAAAGTATTCACAGAGACTTTGAGGAAGACCAGATGCTTAGTCTCACTGCTTCAAGACCCTAAGCTGCTCTGCCCATAGGTTCATATGACAGCATAATAGTGACCAATGCTGTTGCACTTCTCTCTATTAACCCTTACTAATTTTTATAGCTTTGTCTTTTATTGAATCACGATTTAATAAATCACAACACTGGCAATTTAAACAGAAAATAAATCGAATATAAACAAAACAGTTCCTTTTTACTGGGGTAATATTCCTTCTTTAAATAATGAAAGAAAAATATCATGAATTATAAAAAGTGGGATCCAAATGACAAATTGTTTTACATTTTCCTGCCAATGTTTTATAAGGATCAGAATATTTTAAGTACATTTTTTCAAACAACATGACAGTTGTTACTGTGCTTTTGAGATTTATGATCACAGAAAGAACATTGAGGATTCATGTTTAAAAGGTTACAAAATATTTATTTCTGTTGTGCTTTTCTTTTTCTTTATTAAACTTACCTCATAATTTATTGCTCAGCATTGAACTGCTAACTAAAAGTATAGCTGTTATATCTTGAGTAGATGAAAATGATGTACATTTGAATATTCTCAGAAGCAATAGCCTCCCAAGTAGCCCAGGGTTAATGAAGTGTAAATGTGACCATGATTTCCAATCAAATCACCACCCAATTATCATTCATGGATTTGCATGTGTATAAATATTTGACATTTCATTAGCAACAACACAATGTTCAGTCTTGATCAGGATTTCTCTTTCCCTTTCTCATTCACTAACCTTGGTCATTCAAAAAGGCTTTGCAACCTTTTCTGCACTTCATTTTCTTTGCTCATGACATGACATTATTACTTAGTTTTTCATTTTGTTTCACTGCTCAAGCAAGAACTCAAAGACCAAGAGAGTCGATGTTCATATTACATGGGCTCTGCAAATTCTACTGATCCCACAGGCAATTTATGGTGGAGACAGGAGGCTGAATTTTTCTAAAATTTAACTATGTCATTTTCAGGGAGTTTCATGGAGGGTTTGTCTTTAAGTCCTAGTAAACTTTCTCAAGCAATGTTACACTGTTTACATCATTAAGTATGCAGACCTTCTTCAAGGCACCCCTCTTATGCTATCTTGTGTGGCAGATGTACTGGCCTGCACCATAGAATTTAAACTCTGGTTATGCATCATTTCAAACACAGCAAGTCATGCAAGTCATCAATTGCCCTTCACAATAGTTACCACTGTACAAAGAAGACGTCTGAGAGGAAATTAGCAACCTGCTTTGCTGATCAGGATCTGGAAGTGCAGTTGGATGGAGTATTGCAGAGAAGGGCTTTCACCTTTGCTTTGGATTGCCAAAGAGCGCAAGGCATCCACCCCTCCCAGTCTCAGTCTTCTCAACCATCAGTCTGGTCTGAAGGTGCTACCTGGGTCAGTGTTCTGAACGAACACATAGCAGTACTGCAAGATGTTCACTGATTTGCTATACTTTGCCAGGGTAAGTGTCACCATTTTCTCCATGCTGCCTCGTACTCATTGTAACTCCAGTACTGCATCCACTTCCCAAAAAAGCTCATGGTCTACCACTCCCACTATTGCTTGCAGCATCTTGGCTCAGTGGCTCTCACCCACTCCTAAGCAATTAACCCTTCCTGTCCACTGTGCCTTTTACTCTCTCCCTTGGGGGATGTCTCACCACCTTTCCTCCACCTGCACTAGCACTATCAGCTGTGCCAGCCACTTTCATTTCATTTAATCCCTCCCTTTCACCACAAGGAAAAATGGCCCTAAAGGGTACACAAAAAGCTGGTTTGCGAAGTGGGTGTCATGATTGCTCGACCCCATCTGATGAATCACAGAATTATAGAATTTTACACTCTAGAAAGAAGCTATTTGACCCATCATGTCTGTATCAGCTCCCACTAGACCTACCCAGCTAGTTCCATTCTCCTGCCCGAGCTCTATAGCCCTCTTAGTTCATCATGTTCAAATACATATCCAACTCTCTTATGAAACCTCCTATGGAATCTGCCTCCACCACTCTCCCAAACAGCACATTCCAAATCCTAACAACTCCCCGAGTAAAGACATTTCTCCACATCTCACTCCTAGCTCTCGTGCTGATAATCTTAAAACTGTAACCCCCTGGTTACTGACATACCAGCTATTAGAAACAGAATATCCTTTTATACCCTGTCAAAATGGTTCATAATTTTGAACACTTCAATGAATTCACCTCTTAATCCTCTCTGCTTTAAGGAAAATAAGCCTAATTTCTCTTAAGGATTTAGAGAATCTTTGAGTCCATGGGAGAGGACAGTGACTGTTTACTTGAGTATGCCAGGTCCTTCATGTCCCAGCAATGTGATGTGCCACACTAGTCCCCCATTACCACCATTGTGAATGCACTCTTAACATGCTCAAGCTTCTCTATTACACAATTCATTCCCTCTCTTAACTACTGCAAGCACCAGTGACATAAGTCTCCACCTGCAAGAGACCAGCCCCTCCATTTACTTTGAGGAAGGAGCCACAGGTCCCTCAAAATGCACCAGAAAGACTGTCTCCTGAACTTTCTGCCACTCAGATACTGACACCTAGATGGATAATTACCTAGATTAGACACTGGAAGACATTCTGGTCAACACAACAGTGGCATGTTTCAATGGCCAGCTGAGGAATAAAAAGCCTCACGTTGAAGCAATTCAGAGGCTTGCTGGAGACCAACCTCCTGCTCAAGCCCATGCAGGAGAGGACCCAGTGATGTTGGCCATTAGTAACTTCTTACACATGTGCAAACAGATACAAAAGTAGAAAATAGCCTTGAGGAAAACTCTTTCTAAACTGGATCGAAAGTTGGAGGAGTCCACGAACACTACCAGTACCATGCTGGCTCTGGATGCAGCTGCCCATGGAGAAATATGTCCAACAGAATGGACAATGGCTGCCAAAGATGTATGCAGGCCAGCACCTCCATCACTGTAGCCATTGGTAGTAAGCATCAACAGCAAAGTGACAGGAGAATGAGAAACTTCAACTTCATTCCAGGTTCTCACCACTAGAACTCTTCTCTCAAGAGTGCCCAGCCCCTCCACTTCACCCTACCTGTGACTCCTAACCCTGGAAAGGTTCAGCTGAGGAGAGTGAACTTATATCTGTTTCAGACAATCAACATATCTGGCCCTTCTCACTAAAACATCACAAGGCTTATCAGCCCAAAACTTCAAGGCCAACATGGCCTACTATAGGGCAGGCTCCCTCCAAACGGGTTGTAAACCCCAGGAGACTAAACATAATGAGAGGGCAAAAAGAATTTTCTGAGGGCATACAGATGGCATTGGTGATAATTACATTGCAAATAGAAGGTCATATTTATAAACATATTGGCACTTTAACTTGTCATCTATCTGATCAATTTTCAATTTAGCTCCACATACAAGAATAAAGTTACAAAGAATATTCTTATGTAGTTATTAGAGCCTTATCTGAAGGAGTGCTACTCTTTCTCTGTCACCCATTTTGAAACAACATTTTGTCATTGTTGAATGTGGGAACATTAGATGTTGTAAAGTCTTCAGACTGTTGTTTACATTAACATTTATTAAACAACAGGAAAAGCAAGGAAAGAACAAACATCAACACTGCATTTATTTTTGGAACCAAACAGGGCTGCTTCATTTCAAGCAACAAGTTGTTATGGACCAGGCCAGACCCATTCAAAACATTTCAAGAAGATAGCCCAGACCCTAACTTTTCTAGTTGTTTTAACTAGGCATAAAATGAATATTCCAGGAATGATGCAGCTGGTCAAAACCCCTCGGTTTTAAGTAAAGCAGAATTTATTTACAGAGTACCGAAAGAAACACAAGAAAAGAGAACAGAAACAGAGTAACTTAAACTATCTGAAAACCCAACAGACTATCCCAACTTAATGATCCTGTTCCAAATGCCTGCAACAGTCGCTATAAATACCCCCTTGCTAAAAAGGTAAAATCAGACAAATGTTCTAACAGGAGAGAGAGAAATGGCAGAGAGATTTAACATGGAACTTCCATCCACTATAGCTGTTTCTTTGGATTCCCCAGCTTAAACTGACCAGCAGCTCCTGAACAGTCAGATTGCTAAAACCAAACCAAACAAGGCAAAAGCTGAGCTGGGAGAATAGGCCACTTCACTTTCATTGTACAAGTTTTTTTTAAACTTAACAGCTTCTTCAAGTGGATGTACCCAGACATCTCAGAACCCTTGACTTCATGACTGCTCTGATAAAAGTCAAGGACAACATGGCCTTGTTAAAGGAGCAGCATTGTCACAAAGTTTACAGTCAATGAATGAGGATTTCACCCAAATCAGTCTATTGGAAGTGGTCTTCAATTAAGTCATCACAGGCTTATGCCCAAAACATGTTGAAAGGGATGGTCCTCCTACTCAACATCCTCATCTTCCCCTCTTTGAAAACCACAGTTGCTCTCCTCAGCCTCCATCAGATCTGCTCTTTGCCTGCTTCAGTTGTGAAGAGAACAGCATGCTAGATTATGTGGCATACTCTCTCTACAGTGTACTTCAAGTCTCCCCAAAACTGATCCAAACACTGGAACCTCATCTTGAGGAGACCTATCATTTGCTCCACAGTGGCCCAGATGGAAGAAAGAGCTGCTTTGTACTCACACTTTGATTCATTTGAGGGTTGCAATAACATAGTCCTCAGTCATGGTTGGATAGGATAGCCCTTGTCTCCCAGAGTAGTCACCCCTATAAGGCACTTGGCCCTTGAAATGAAGCAGGACTTGATAGTTATCAAGAATATAAACAGCATCTGGCACAGACCTCCAAGATGTGGTAGCAATAATCACAGATAACATGGACATTAATAAAAAAAGGTTCCCATTTGGTCCATGAGATGTGCTGCATTATGGTATGTGTTGTACAAGTCTGAAGATAACAGGAACTGATAAGAGGCTTTACAATGGGCTGCTATGTGAAAGGAATTATGCTAAGTCATGCAGATCTGGTGAAAATGAAAACTGCAGAAAATCAGTAACTTCTGTCTCTACTAAATAAGGCATACATTTGGACAAAACATTTGGGATTGCTCATGTGGACAAATAATTCCAAATAAGGCATACACTTGACACAGAGACGTGTATAAAGAGCTTGAAAAATCCCTTTGTTCAGCAGCACTTTGAATGTTCACACTGTAAGAAGTATCCTACATCAGGAGGTGTTGTGAAGACATCGAACAGAGTTTCAGCCTGGTGAGTGCCAACTCACTCTTGTAATAATATGTGGGTTTCGTTACAGAAATCAGGGTAGTGAAAGACAGTGACTGAGATATCTCTAGTGGTTAAAAAAGAGTGTGTTTTTCATTTTACGTACTTAGAGTCACAGAGATATCCAGCATAGAAAAAACCCTTTGGTTTAACTTGTCCATGCCGACCAGATATCCTACATAAATCAAGTTCCATTTCCCAGCATTTGGTTCATACCCCTGTTAAATCTTCCTATTCACATACAATTACAACATTTAAAAGGCATCTGGATGGGTATCAGCCTCCAACACTTCCTATGGAAGCTCGTTCCATACGTGCACCACCCTCTATGTGAAAACATTGTCCCTTAGGTCCCTTTTAAATCTGTCCATTCTCACCTTAAATCTGTGCCCTCTAGTTTTGGACTCCTCCAATGTGGGGAAAAGACCTTGCTCATTTACCCTATCCATGCCTCTTATGATTTTATAAACGTCTAGAAGGACACTCCTCAATCACCGATGCTCTTAGAAAAATAGCCGCAGCCTATTCAACCTCTCCCTATAGCTCAAACCCTCCAACACTGGCAACAACCTTGTAAATCTTTTCTGAACCCTTTCAAGTCACCAACATCCTTCCTAAAGGAGGAGACCAGAATTGTATGCAATATTCCAAAAGTGGCCGAATCAATGTCCTGTATGGCCACAATATGACCTCCATACTCCTATATCAATGCAAAGGCAAGCATACAAAACACCTTCTTCACTAACCTATCTACCTGTGACTCTACTTTCGAGGAACAATGAACCTGCATTCCAAGGTCTCTTTGGTTAGCAATACTCCCTAGGACCTTACCATTAAGTGTAGAAGTCCTCCCTGATTTGCCTTTCCCAAAATGCAGGACTTCACATTTATCTAAATTAAACTCCATCTGCCACTCCTCAGCCCATTGGCCCACCTTGATGAAGATCCTGTTGTACTTTGAGGTAACCTTCTTTGTTGTCCACTACACCTCCAATTTGCACCTCCACCTCTTCTGCAAACATACTAACCATATGTCCAATGTTCAAATCCAAACTATTTATATAAATGACGAAAAGCAGTGGACCCAGCACCGATCCTTGCCGCACACCCCTAGTCACAGGCCTCCAGTCTGAAAAGCAACCTTCCATAACCATCCTCTGTCTTCTACCTTTGAGTCAGTTCTGTATCCAAATGGCTAGTTCTCCCTGTATTCCATGTGATCTTACCTTCCTGATGAAGGGCTTTTGCCCGAAACGTCGATTTTACTGCTCCTCGGATGCTGCCTGAACTGCTGTGCTCTTCCAGCACCACCAATCCAGAATCTGGTTTCCAGCATCTGCAGTCATTGTTTTGACTGCTAACCAGTCCATCATGAGGAACATTGTGGAATGCCTTACTGAAGTCCATATACATCCATCACTCTTCCCTCATCAATCCACTTTGTTACTTCCTCAAAAGTGTGGAAACAGGCCCTTCTATGGCAAAGTGGCCAGACCCATCCTTCACAACAATGGAGACAGTTAAACCCTCAGTACGTAGAGACACTTGGATTTTGAGTAGTGAAGGTCTACGCATGACTTGATGCAGCTGCACACAAAGATGGCCATCAGAATTAGGGTGGCGCTGGGTGTGTTCTCCCGCCTCACTTATAAGGAGCTTTGTATATGGCATCCCCATGGACATGGAGGAAGTAAGGACTACAGCTCCATCTTTGACCTCCAGATGAAGTGAAAGATAGCAGTCTTGGGTAATGGGCCAGACTTGCGTCACATACTGCAACAGTACTCCATGTGAAAAGAGTCAAGCAAAGAACAATGTCAAGGATGTTTCCAAAGTTCCATCCATGAGAACCTCAACGTTAACACATCTCAATCTCTTGACTACATTGTAAACTGTGAAAAGCTGAACTATTAACACTTTCAAGGTCTGATTTCCAACAAATTAAAGTTCTTTCAAGAGCTACCACTTGTCAGTAATTCAAGAAACCCAGCGGACTATGAGAATTCATCAGATTCCATCTTTTGCTATTCAGACCCCGGACAAATAAGCTGCTTTTCTTCTCTTTGGTCCTTTTAAATAACATTTCTGCACAGTTGTGTGGTCTTTTGTATTGTTTGGGTGTTTTTGTTTTGGGATTAAAATGGTCTTCTTTCACATTATGGATTACAGTGTGTGAACAAGTTGTGAACAAGTTTTGCCATTTGCTTTTAGAACCTAGTTGTGATTTATTATGAGCAGATTTTTGAGTTCATTTAAAAAATGCCTGGTGAAAATCTATTATATTCTATATTGCAGTATCAAAAGGGAAACAATTTTGGTGAAGGAATCAAAAGATATACATGAATGGTGCAATTCACAGTGGAGCGGGGCTCTATTACTAGTGCATTCCTCCCATAACAGTTGTAATAATGGCAAAATTGACACTGCTGCAAGTGCAAATATCATCCCTTTACACATTATGAGATGTACTCAGGAACTGGCACAATTTGGTGCAGTCCATACATGATAATTTAAATGTTCATAACAGGATCTGGCAAATTGAATATACAATTGGCATGATGGTGGGAACCAGAGGGTAATAATGGAAAGATGCTTATCGGACTGGAGGCCTGTGACTAGTGGTGTGCCTCAGGGGTCGGTGCTGGGCCCATTGCTGTTTGTTATCGATATCAATGATTTGGATGAGAATGTACAAGACATGAATAATAAGTTTGCAGATGACACTAAAATAGGCAGTCTGTACAATGAGGCAGGTTATCAGAAATTGCAGCAGGACCTCAATCAACTGAGGAAGTAGGCCAAGAAATGGCAAATGGAGTTTAATATAGTTAAGTGTGAGGTCTTGGATTTTGGAAAGCCAAATCAAGGAGGAGTTTCATGGTGAATGGTAGGGCCTTAACAAATGTAGTGGAACAGAGGGGCCTTGGACCTCAGGTGCACAATTTTCTGAAAGTGGAGTCACAGGTAGACAGGGCAGTGAAGAAGGTTTTTGACATATTGGCCATCAGTCTGGGCATTGAGTATAGAAGTTGGGAAGTTATGTTGCAATTGTACAGGGCATTTGTGTGGCCACAGTTGGAATATTGTGTTCAGTTTTGGTCACATTGCTATAGGAGGAATGTTATTAAACTGGAATGAGTGCAGAAGAAATTTACGAGGATGTTGCCAGAACCCAATGGTCTGAGTTATAGGGAGAGATTGGACAAGCTGGGACATTTTTCTTGAGCATAGGAGACTGAGGGGTATCTTACACCAATGTAAAAGGTCATGAGAGGCATGGATAGGGTGAATGCACTCAGTCTTTTTCCCAGGGTTGGGGAATCAAGGAATGGAGGGCATCAGTTTATGGTTAGAGGGAAAAGAATAAAAGGGAATCTCGGGGGCAGTTTTTTTCACAGAGGTGGTACGCATATGGAATGAGCTGCCAGTGGAAGTGGTTGAAGGGGTTACATTAACAACATTTAAAAGGCATTTGGACAAATACATGGATAGGAAAGGTTTAGAAGGATATGGAGAAAGTGAGCACTGCAGATGCTGGAGATCGGAGTAGAGAGTGTGGTGCTGGAAAAGCACAGCTGGTCAAATAGCATCCAAGGAGTAGCAGAATCGACATTTCAGGCATAAGCCCTTCATCACGATTCCTGATCAAGGGCTTATGCCCAAAACATCGATTCTCCTGCTCCTCGGATGCTGCCTGACCTGCTGTGCTTTTCCAGCACCACACTCTTGACTTAGAAGGATATGGGCCAAGTGCAGGGAAATGGGGTTGGCATGGATGGATATTTTGGTGGGCATGGACCAGTTTGGGCCGAATGCCTATCTCGTGCTGTAGGACTCACTATGACTCTCTCTCTTATATACCTTCTTGGGATGGATTCCCACAACCTTTAGATCATTGAATGAGGCTGCAGCAGGTATTAGGTCAATTATATTGTTATTTACTTGTCTGAAATAACCAATTGATCTATTGAGATCCATGAGCTAACAAATATGTTGGTTGCAACACCCAAGATTTCAGATTGCAAAGCAAGTCACTCTGTTATAATGTGCATTTCGTTAACATGAATTTGCTGCAGCACGATTGACAAATTGAGGACATTGTTTCTAAACCGCAAAATTTTAGCATGTGCACTGGCTGTAATGCGATTGTATTGCCAACACTTTAAGCACTGTTTCTAAAGTGCGATTTTTCAATAAAGTGGCATTGCACAAGAATGCAACCATTGTGTTACAGAAGAACTGACTGGTTATCTATCATTTTGGTCACAGATCAGCAGAGTAGATTCAGCAAGCTATGTCACATGATGGTCAGCTAAAACACCTCAAAAAGGTCAAAAGGTAGCCTGAACACATCCAAAGGATATTTGAACAAGGACATTCATTCTGGCCATACTGAGATTGGAATGGAATATTCCAGGAATGGAATATTCAAAGACAAATGAGTGCTACCTCCTCAAGCGCCACATCAAAACATGCCATGCCACAGATCACATTTCCACAGAAACAAAATTAAGAGTTGGCATATGAATCCATTTATTGGCCAGGTAACAACAAAGACATTGATCAACTAATCAACACATGTGAAACATGTCAGTTCCATCAGCCATAACGAATGAGAAAACCGATCAATTCATGTGAGTCTTTTGCAAGTGTGATTTTTAAAAAAATAATTCAAGGCTGTAGCATCATTGTTTGAGCCAATAGCTATTACCTATGCTTAGTTGCCCATGAGAAGGTATGATGAACTGTCTTCTCAAAGCACTACATTCAATTTTCTTAGAAAGACCAACAATACTGACAGGAAGAGAGTTCTAGGATTTTAACCCAGTAACACTGAAGGAACAGCACTATATTTCCAAGACAGAATGGTGTATGGCTTGGAGGGGAACATGTAGATGGTGTTGTTCCTATGTGTCTGATCACTTGTCCTTCTAGATATGATTGATCACGTATTTGGAAGGTGCTTTCTAAGGAGCCTTTGTGAATTTCTGTCATGCATCTTGTAGATGGTGCACATTGCTATTGCTTCACCTTGATGATGGAGGAAGTGAATATTTGCATATGTGATGCCAATCAAACAAGCTGATTTCTCTTGATCTGCAATCTTGGTCCACTGGTTGCACAATCAGTCAGCTCTCTCTATCACTTGCTGCTAATACTGTTTGGCACACAAGTAGTTCTCCTTTGAATTTAATCAATTTGACACGTCATTTTTATGTAAGACTGTTGTTATTCCTGGCAGACCTTCTTGCATTCTTTATTGAACCATGGTTGATCCCCTGTCCTAATGGAAATAGTAGAGTGGGGTATGAGAGGCCACAAGATTACAGATTATTTTGGAGTATGATACTGCTGCTGATGATGATCCACATCACCTCATGGAAGCTTAGTCTTGAGATGCTAGATCTGTTAAAGTCTATCCCACTTGGCACAGTGATAGTGCCACAAAACATGATGTAGGGTTTTCTCGATATGAAGGTGGGACTTTGACTCCATAAGGACTGTATGGTGTCAGTCTTGTAGATATTGTCCTAGACAGATACATCTGTGGAAGACAGATTGATTAGGATCAGATCAAGTATGTTTTACCCTCTTGCATGTTCCCTGACCACCTGCTACAGTTCATTCTAGCAGTTATGGCATTTAAGACTCAGCCAATGTGGTTGGTAATGGTGCTACTGAGCCACTTTTGGGTGGTGGACATTGAAGTCATTGAAGTATGTGATTTGAAGTATGCAAGAGGTTTCCTTGCACATATTTGACCTGCAATAGAGTCTGGAACCTAGAGCCAATGTTCAAGGCTCGCAGGGCAAATCTGTTCTCCTGCATACCATGTGCTGCTACCTCTGCTGGGCTTGTCCGACTGGGATGATGACGATTGTGTTTTGGAGATTGTGCATAAGATATGATTTTGAGGGTATGTCAGGCTGTTGCTTGTCTAGTCTGTGAGACAGCTCTCCCAATTTTAGCACTATTTCCCAGATGTGCAAGGTTGACAGGGCTGTAATGTTTCTGATGCCTTAGTCAATGCCTGTTGATCTATCCAGTTTTGCTTCTTTTTTTGAGAATTTCTAGTTGTTGATGCAACTGAGAGATTTTCTGGATCATTTCAGAGGGCAGTTAAGAGTGAACCATATTGTCATGGATCTGGAGTTACATGTAGGCCAGACTGGATATTATCAGCAATTTTTCCTTTACTAAAGGACAAAGAACCAATGTTTTTTTTAATGGAAATGAACAATGGTTTAAATGGTCATCCTTAGACTTTTAATTCCAGTTATTTATTGAATTCAATTCTGTCACAGTGGAATTCAAACCCAGTTCTGATAACCATACCTGAATCTCTGGATTACAAATTCAGTGACAATGCCACTATGTCATCACCTACCTGAGGCAAGATTGCCAATGATACTTTCCATGTCCAAGGTCACAATTGCTTTCTGATGATTGACTAATTCACACAAAATTCATTGCTACGTTACTGACACATTGAACATTCTTAAAATGGTGGTCACTATTTCAAAACCAATTGTATTTGGAAGCGTGCTAGTGTATCTTGCCAAGATATGTACAGGAAATAAGGTGTTCAACATATTATCTCCTCGTCACCCTCAGTCAAATGGCTTTGCAGAATGCATTTATCGTACAGTAAGATCCATGATCAGTAAATGAAAAGCAACTTGCCAAGATTTTGGATAGCTATAGTAAATTTATGTGCCACCCTATAAGGCCGATGGTTTTCATATACTGGAGCTGTCAAGTTTGGAAGATAAATCCACATAGTTCTTCCTCCCACACACTCACCATTCAAGTCCATGCATGACACATTGTTGGAAAGGAGGAAAAAATATTACAAGAGCATGATCAACGAGCACGCAAATCATTATCCAAACTTGAACTACGTCACAAGATGAAAGGTTGAGATTTTAATACAAACATAAATTCATGAAAGATACCATGTTTTTGAGTTTGGCTTAGATCATGTGATATTAGAATGAGCAATGGTCAACTCCTTCAAAGAAATAAATGACAGTTTTGAACTGCATGTAATCAATGACTGGATGACCACTCCAGCGCCGAAGTGCCAGACCACACATCTGTGACAAATGATACACATCCACCCATAGTGAAGGCCAGCATTACGCAGAGCAAAGGCACAAATCCAATCGATAATAACTGTAAAAAGACTAGATCTGGTTGTGTTGTACATCTGCTAAGGTGTTACTTAAATTCATAGGGATAATGTATCTATTTATATGTAGATGATATCCATGTACATATGTATTAGAAAAGGGTTCCCATTCTTTAAAGGGAAAAGGGGCTATTGTTGCATAGATCTCAGAGCAGACAGGCAGTTAAACGGAAAGGTTTTCCTCCTTCCATTTCTGCAGTGATCAGAAGGGATTTGAGTAATTTTGTTCACCAGTTTTATTCAGGAGGGTGTCTCAGTCAAACTGAATGTGGTCTTATTGATTCAGTTGTAAACAAAGGATTTATACCTCACTGATATCAATCACATTACAACTGGTCTGCTTTGCACCATACAGTTACAACCTCGTGCAGTTTGTGCAGTAAACACATGATCACTGACCAATCTCACTAGGGTTCATTTGAATACATTGTACTGACCATATACACCTTAGGTATTTACTGACATCACTTCTTATTCCAGCTAAAGTAATAACTGTATTCGTATGGTATCTCTTAAACCCTTTGTGCCAGCAAGTGATAATATGCTAGTCTTAACCATTTCTAGCAACTTGTATATGAACTGTTTCTGAACTTTGCTGTATTTCCCCTCTTTCAGACAGTGTATCTTTAAGAAGTTACATGACATCACAATGTGCTCTTCACTTTTAGTCACTCCCTTGTTAGTGCAATGAAGTCAATGTATTATATTTAGTCAGGGAATTATGTATTTTCAACAGTAATAATGAGTTAAGTACAGAAGCTGGACTATGAATTATCTGAGAGATTATAATGCTGTAAATAGTTAATAATGTTAATTAACTTCCAAACAAACTATCTCAACAAGAATACAGTCTTTGTGGTGCACAATGTAGCAAAGTACTTGGACTGTCTCACACTGACAGTGTTATTTGACCCAAGAATTCAGATCAGTATACTCAAACCCAAAAGTTCTATCCTTGACCCTGACTTTGCATACTATCCTTTGAGATGAAGTCAGCATTTATAGCTGACAACACCTATATCCCCCTCTGCATCATCTCTCTCAAACCCGCTACCATCTCTGGTGCCAGACTGATTGTCCAACAAAACATCTTGGATGAGTTGAAATTTCCCCTAGTTAGACATGGAGAAGACTCAAGTCCACTCACCATGTTTCTATGAAGAAAACAGACTAATGTGTTTGCTAGTATTAAAAAGAACTGATGCTACAGATTGAATATCACATCATTCTGAGGTGTTATACATTCCATTATAATACCTTCCACACCTGCCTCAGCCTGTTACTAAAATTCTCATCGACAATTATCTTACGGTGAACGGTGTAAGATGTATATATCTTTTTAAAAGCAGTATTGACTTTAAACTAGCAGCAAATGGATCTTTTTTTTTTAAATGGGTTCAATACTGAACCAGGTCAGATTTTGCAGAATAATTATTTTGAGCCAGTGCCTGTGAGAGACCAGATGACGGCAAGGTTTCCTGGAGTGTTAACAGAACTTTGTGGGGTTTATAAGAGTGAAAATATTCAGCTATTAGCAAAAGCAAAAGTGAGGATGAGCAAAGTTTTCAAAAAAAACTTCAAAAGATTTTGGGTTCAGTTTGAAACAGACGGCACGGTGGCACAGTGGTTAGCACTGCTGCCTCACAGCGCCAGAGACCCGGGTTCAATTCCCGCCTCAGGCGACCGACTATGTGGAGTTTGCACATTCTCCCCGTGTCTGCGTGGGTTTCCTCCGGGTGCTCCGGTTTCCTCCCACACTCCAAAAATGTGCAGGTTAGGTGAATTGGCCACGCTAAATTGCCTGTAGTGTTAGGTGCAGGGGTAAATGTAGGGGAATGGGTCTGGGTGGGTGCGCTTCGGCGGGTCGGTGTGGACTTGTTGTGCCAAAGGGCCCGTTTCCACACTGTAAGTAATCTAATCTAAATGGAGTCAGATGCAAATTTGGTTTCTCCTAGAACAGAAAATTGTTCAGAGCAGTTAAAGGAATAAGTTACCTCAAGGAATATTTAGTTTGTGAAACTTTCAGACCAGGAGTGTTCAGTTAGAAACTGCATTGGTCATGGAAAGCTAAGAAAGTCTAAGATTTACTATCTTGTGAGATAACAAAGGAAAAAAGCCTCACAGCCCACACAACAGGAAATGAGAAAAAGCAGTTAGGTCAAACGTACAAATTTGATAAGGGAGGAATATTTAGAGTCATAGAGATGTACAGCATGGAAACAGACCCTTCGGTCCACCCGTCCATGCCGACCAGATATCCCAACCCAATCTAGTCCCAACTGCCAGCACCCAGCCCATATCCCTCCAAACCCATCCTATTCATATACCCATCCAAATGCCTCTTAAATGTTGCAATTGTATCAGCCTCCACCACTTCCTCTGGCAGCTCATTCATACACGTACCACCCTCTGTGTGAAAAAGTTGCCCCGTAGGTCTCTTTTATATCTTTCCCCTCTCACCCTAAACCTAGGCCCTCTAGTTCTGGACTCCCCGACCCCAGGGAAAAGACTTTGCCTATTTACCCTATCCATGCCCCTCAATTTTATAAACATCTATAAGGTGACCCCTCAGCCTCCGACGCTCCAAGGAAAACAGCCCCAGCCTGTTCAGCCTTTCCCTGTAGCTCAAATCCTCCAACCCTGGCAACATCCATGTGAATCTATTCTGAACCCTTTCAAGTTTCACAATATCTTTCCGATAGGAAGGAGACCAGAACTGCACACAGTATTCCAACTGTGAGACCATGCTGTTAGGGAACAAATGAGATTTTGTTTTGTTGTAGTTCTGAAGTCTTTCAAATTCTGATAATTATATAGTTTCGATTTTATTTTTTATTTCATTTCAATATTAAACCTCTGATTTATTGTCAAAACCAAATCTACAGCCACGTGGGCTTTGTTTCCATGAAAGACTGACAGAGGATTATAGGGCTCGATTTCATTCTGGGATCTGTATTGTTGAGTAGTGTCATCGGCTGGGATCATAATAATGTCCAAAATGCTTTCAGTTGCTACCTCCTTACTCCCTACACCTTCACTCTCTGTAAACTGGAACTCACTGGAATTGCTACTGATATTCTATCCTGCACCAAGTACAGACAACTCATTCATCATTCTTGTACATTCTAATGCAACTTGTCTCTTGCGTTCTCCCTCAATACCACATAATTCACCATGCCCACGACTCTGGCTTCTTGAACATATCCCTTCCATTTGATAAATATTAATTCAATAACTCCACCCTGCTTTTTTAAAATAATCATTTTGATTGCCACCCAACACCTCATACCTCCTTCTTGGGCTTGTTATCCAGTTTTGTTTGATCTGTTCTTAGAAAATGGGTAAAGTTCTCATAGGTGAGAAAGTGGTCAACTTGTTAAACTTTCTATGGATTTGCTTAACTCTAGTCAGACAGCAAATTTCAGAAATGTACAGGAATGTATTCATATAAAAGATTCATCTTTAAAATGCTGGCAAACTGTAGCAACTCAAAATAAATGTGCTATTCAATTCAGTATTAGGTGTTACTCTGATACTGATTGGGTGTTATTTTAACACTACATTTCATTTTCATATTACAGATAAACAGCTACTTGATGCATGAGTCAGCCTGTAAAGCAGTCCTAGAACTCTCAGCTTTCCATTGAAAGGGTAAGGGCACATCACATGGAGCCACTCACCTACCAACTACAACTTAACATTTATAAAAAAGTGTTCATCAATTAACCAACTCCCACTCTGGACTCCTTTTCCTTAGGAACAAGCGTATTCAGGAAATAATTTATGAAAACTGTCAATAATTTCTAATAAAGGTTACTATCAAATCTACTGCTGTTTTAACAGAAATACAAATCATTCTTTAAAAGAAATATGGGAAACACAATAATGAAAGGAGTGTTCATTACAATTTGATTTATTTTAAGCTCAGGTGCAACAATTACAAGAACTGATAATTTGGTAGAATAGGTACACAGATTATCCAAATAACTGACTTTTTGCATGCATCATTTACAACTATGGAGACTATCCATCAACAGGAAAAGAAAGGAATGTGAAAACAGAAACAAACAGTTTATTCTTTTATATTGACTCTACAGTTGATGAGTCATTACTAAATGATTGTGATTTCCATTTGATTTACTGTTTACATAATAAATAAGTTTAGCGTTTGTGGATAGATTATTTTGATGCTTACCTAACTACAAGTACTGTAGATCTGTAAATACTTACAGAATACATAAACAGATGATTCAGATCAAAGCTTCTATGCTTTAAATGACAAGTTTACAATCAAGCACAGAATGTACAAATGCTGTGGTTGCTCAGCAATTGTACGATTCCACTGAAGAATATTTACCCTAATACTGATACAGCTGGCCAGAGGTGCAATCTCCCCTTTGTTGAAATTAAAGAAGGCTTTATAGCATTTATTAACAAACATTATAAAGAGGAAAGAAAAGGTGTCTGTGATTTTAAACTTTATATGTGTGAAAACTAAATTACACCACATACATGATATAAAAACAACAACTTTGGGGCACTTTAAAAGTTGCCAGCAGGTTAGTATGAACCTTACTATCTTGTTAAAAGTATTAGTAGCTTACAATATCAATGTTAGGTTTACTGATGTGTTCTTTCTAAGGAATATTTTATTTCCAATTAAGTTAAGAAGTTGAAAAAATTAGTACAATGAAGTTTCAAGTTTAACTACGTTGCATCAGGGTATGTGGAAAATAAAACACAACAACAAAAAATGACAGCATTGAATATAGAGGGAAGTTGTGAGTATATAAACCTAGAAACTTGACCTAGTTCCTAAGAATGAGGTGGCCCAAGTGGACAAGTGATAGTGAGGAACATTATAGAATAGTGATCATGATATTGTAAGATTCAGGACAACACTAGAAAGTGGCATCGGTCAGTCCACAGTAAGAATAATCAACTGGTGGAGAGCTGATATCAATAAAGGCAAGAATAAAGGTAAGCCAGATAGATGGGAACCAAAGATTAGTGAGAAAAACAGGAGCTGAACAATGGAGTACCTTCAAAGAGAAGGTACTCAAAGGGAAAAGGTAGGGCAAACAAATTCAGCGCTCCGTGGATGGCAAAGGAAATGGAAATTAAGTTGAAGAAGAAAACTTGTGTCCTTTTGACAGGTGGTAAGTGGTAGATACAGTTGAGAACCCAAGTTGAATGCAAAATGTTCAGAAGGGAGGTGAAAAACGAAATACAAGAAGCAAAGAGGGATTATGAAAAAGTGATTAGCTGGTAACTTAAAAGGAAATTGCAAAGTCTTCTATAAACACATCAACAAGACTGATTAAGGGAAAAATTAAGGACTTAAAAATGGGGGTTTATACTCAGAGGAAAGTTGAAGTGTTAAATGAGTACTTTGCATCTGTCTTTACCTATGAGTCAGATGCTGCCCAGGAATGGTGACAGAACAGGAAACTTTCTAGAAAGATCAAAAATTGATGAAATGCTGCTGATATTTAAAAGTTGATAAGGAACCTGGACCAGATGAGATGTAGGAATTAAGAGAAGAAATTGCAGAGGCACTGGCAATTATATTTCAATCTTTCCTGTAGTTGGGGGTGGAGCTGGAGAATTGCAAATGTTAAACATATTGTAAAGATCAGCCCAGATTACAGACCAGTCAATGTAATATCAGTGGTTGAAGAAGCTTCTAGAAACTATTTGAGATAGACTTAATAGTTAATGGATAAATATGAATTGATTCCAGAGTCAGCATGGATATGATAATGGAAAAATTGTGTCTAACTAACTTGCTGGAACTTTTTGACACCATAAAAGAAAGTGTTGATAAGGGGAAGGATGTTGTTGTGGCGCACATGGGTTTCCTACAATGCCACACAAAGGAATTACAGGGAAAGCAATACATCACAGAAGAAAAGGGACAGAAATAACAGATACAAAATGGCAGATGGGATAGGAAACACCAGAATAATGGATTTTTTGGGCAGAAAGTTTATAGTGAAGTTCCCTAGGGGTCAGCATTGGGTCTTTTGCTCTTCCTGATGGAAAAGTTATCTAGATCTTGGTATGAACAAAACAATTTCAAAATTTGTGACCAACACAAAGCTTGAGAGAATTGTGAACTATGAGGACATTATAAAATTTCAAATGGAAATTGACATGTTAGTGGAGTGGAGAGAGAAGTGGCAGTTGAAGTTCAATGTAGAGGAGTGTGAGGTGATGCACTTTCAGACAAAGAAAATGGAGGGACAAAGAGTACTATGCTAAAAGGTGTGCAGGAGACCTTTGTGCATATGTACTCAAGTCAATAAAGTTGGCAGAATAAGTAGAGAGAGAGAGATGTTAATAATGCATACATTATTCTAGGCTTCATAAATGGGAACACTGAGTATAAGAGTAGGGAGGTTATGCTGAATTTATATAAGACACTGGTTAGACTTCAGGTGGAATATTGTGTACAGTTCTGGGTGTGACACTACAGGAAGGATGTGAACACACTGGAAAAAGTTCAGAAGAAGTCTATGAGACTGGTTTCAGGGTAGGGACAATTTAGATATGAAGTAAGAGAGGAAAAGCAGGGACTGTTTTCCTTAGAGAAGAGAAAGCAAAGAGATTTGATAGAAGTTTTCAAAATAATGAGGGATATGGATAGAGGGGATAAAACTGTTCCTGCTTGTAAGTGGGTCAGGAAGCAGAAAGGCAACATTTCAAAGCGTTTTGTAAATGGATCAAATGTGAGGCAAGAAAAAACCTTTTTCACATAGCGAGCAGTTAGGTCTAGAGTGCACTCTCTCATAATATAGTGGAGGTTGGTTCAAATGAGGTATTCAAAAGAGAATTGAAGAATTAATTAAATATAAACAATGTGCAGGGTTACACACAAAAGACACCAAGTCAAAATGCTCAGAGGGCTAATGCAAGCAAGATGGACTGAATGGTCTCCTTCTGAACTGTAACAATTCTATGAAAATCATTGGATTTACCTAGCACTTCCAACAAACCTGACTTATTTTAGAGTAGATCTTCTTATCTAATTATTTAAAAAGACAGCTTCTCCACTAAGTCAATTCATGCACTGAACCATGATCAAACTCATGTAAATAGGGAATGTTCTGCTGTTTTAAGTATTCTATTACAAAAATATTAAATCTTAAAAATTGTACAAAGTTTCTTGACATGGATAAGAAACTACAATTAGACTGAAGTCATGAGATGCTGCAATTGAACAGAAATATAACAGAAGATTTAATAAGAGTTTTGACTGAGTGAACATAGTGGGTTTTTCCCCCCTATCTCCTTTGGTTGGGAAATTGATGACAAGTTGTCATCAACTTAAAAATGTCATTAAGAGTGTGAGGCATAAGAGATTCTTTAAAACAAAAAGGATAAATATTTGAAGTACTGGAAGATATGAGAGTGTGGAAATGGGGAGAATGAAATTTGTTTTTGATTGCCTCATCAATGAGACTAAAGGAAAAAAGGACTTCCTTTTCTGCTGCAAACTTCTGCGGTTCTAAATATATCTTGTAAAATCCCTTGATAATGATCTCTTAAGGAAGCAAGATTAATTGGATAATTTTATGCAAAGGCCTTCTCAACTGAGTTCAATAATGTAAAAAAATCACTGTTGTATTAGCAACACACCATTTATAACCCACAGTTTGATGAGTATTTCTCTGATTTAGTATTGAATCTCCACACTATGCATTAAAATATCCTGTTGCTTACTGTGTCGCTATTGGGGTTTCTTCGACAGTAATGTTAACACACTAGGGCAGATTATATAATTCCAGTGGATAACACAGGAGTCATAGAGGTCTACCACACAGAAAAAGGCCCTTTGGCCCATTGAGTCCGCACTGGTCAAAACCAAGCACTCAACAATTCTAAGAGAAAGTGAGGACTGCAGATGCTGGAGATCTGCAGGGCTCATGCCCGAAACGTCGATTCTCCTGCTCCTTGGATGCTGCCTGACCTGCTGTGCTTTTCCAGCAACACATTTTCAGCACCCCAACAATTCTAACCCCATTTTCCAGCCCTTGGTCCATAGCTTTGTATGCCTTGGCACTGCAAATGCATATCTAAGTATGTTTTAAAATATTGGAATTTTAAAAACCATTGCCAACCTTATGCAGCCCAGTGTGAAGCTTTATCTCATCAGGCATTGTTTTCATGTGTATCATGGGTGAGATTCCTAGTAACTTAGAGCAAATTTGATTAAATTTAATTTCTAAAGACAACACCTGAACATTTGAATAGTATCAATCACGACAGACTAAATGATTTGGAGTTCTTTTTCATAGAAAGAAAAAAGGCAGAGGATTGATCTGAAAGAGGCTAAGATTGGCTTGACCAGGCAGTCTGTCTGCCTGTTTACGTTAACGTGTAATGATGCAGGTTTAACAAATGACCTCAGAGTAAGGTATTGCCTTGGGAACATGGTAGCATTCAGTTTAAAAGTGAACAACTTGGGTCAGGAACAATCATGCTGAACCTATCTAAGAATAATCACACAGGAATGAGGACAGAGTTGACTGGAGTGGGCTGAGGAAGGAGTTTAGCAGAAAAGACAGAACAATGGCAGATATTCAAAATAGTTTATAACTCACAGCAACAATATATCCCAATGAGGAAGAAGGGTATAAACCATTCATGGTTCAACAGGGAAGTTAAGGATAATATGAAATTGAAAGAAAACTAAAACTGTGTGGTAAACAGCAGTAAATTGGAGGATTGGGAAAGTTTTGAAAACCAACAAAAATTATGCAAAAATAAAGAAAATAAAAATTAATCTGAGAGCAAATAAACCAATAACATAAAAACTGACAGTAAGAGCTTTATTTTAATATCAAGGATGAAAGAGGCAACCATAAACATAGGCTTCTTAGATAAGAAGACTGAGGAAATAACAATTTGGAGGCAGTAAATGGAGAAAGACTTTAATAAATACTTTACATCAATCTTCTTGATAGAGCACACCAATGGCTTTCCAAAAATACTAAATAATCAAAAGGATAAAGGTGGCCTGGGGAGTGGTGGAAGGAAATATATACACACAATGGGTATCACTTGAGAAAATGCACCAGGGAAACTCATGAGACTAAAGGCTGATAAATCCCTTAGAATTTTAAAGTAAGAGGTAGTGAATGTACTGGTCGCAAACTGTCAAAAATCTTTAGATTCTGGAAAAGTCAATCTGCCAATCTAACACTCTTATTTACAGGGGAGGGATACAAAAATAGGTAACAATCGGTCAGTTACCTTAATATTTGTCATTGGAAAACATTAAATGATGTAATAGCAGAGCATTCAGAAAAACTTGATATAATCAAGCACAGTTGGCATGGTTTCATGAAGGGAAAATCATGCCTGATAAATTTACATGTTCTTTGAAGAGGTAACAAGCATGGAGACAAGGGGAAGCAGGAGATTTGATACATTTGGATCTTGAAAAGGCATTGGATAAGGTGCTGCCCATAAGGATACTTAATAAGAACAGTTTCTTAGAATGAATAGAGGATAGGTTAACTAACAGAAGACAGAGGATTGGGATAGAGGGACCATTTTCAGGATGACAATTGCTACTCAATATATACTGATCATTTAGATGAGGGAACTTTTCCAATCATTGCAGATGACACAAAGTTCTGTCAGAGAACGAACTGTGAGGAAGATGCGGAGATGCTTCAGTGTGATTTAGACAAGTTGAATGAGTGGGCAAATACATAGCAGGTGAAGTATAATGCAGATAAGTGTAATATTATCCACTTTGGGAGCAAAAACATGAAAGTAGATTATCTGAATGACAATAGATTGGAAAAAGGGGAGATGCAACAAGACTTGGATGTGCTTGTACACCTATTGCTGAAAATAAGCATGCAGATGCAACAGAAGGTGAAGACGACAATGCTATGCTGACTTTCATAGCGAAAGGATTCAAGTACATGGGCACAGATATCTTACTGAAATTATATAGGGCTTTGGAGAGACCACATTGGGGTGTGCAATTTTGGTCTTATCTGAGGAACAACTATCTGGCTATGAAGGGAGTGTGACAAAGGTTTACCAGACCAATTCCTGGGATGTCAAACAAACATATGAAGAGAGAGACTAGATTGATTAGGATTTTATTAATTGGACTTTAGAAGAATGAGGATAGGTTCTCAGAAACCTGTGAAATTCTAACAGGACTAGACAGGGTAAATACAGCAAGGATATTCCTGATGACCAGACAGTCTAGAACTAGGGATCACAGCCTAAGGATAGAAGACTGAGATGAGGAAGAATTTCCTCACCCAGAAATTGAGGAGTCTGTGGAATTAACTGCCACAGAAAGTAGTTGAGGCCTAAATACTGAATTTTTTCAAGGAAAAGTTAGATATAGTTAAGGGATCAAAGGGTAGAAGAAGAAAGTGAGAACAGGATATTGAGTTGGATGATCAGATTGAATGGCAGTGCAAGCTCGAATGGCTGAATGGCCTACTCCTTTGCCTGTTTTCTATGTTTCGATAGAACTAGTGGACTGCCACAGGAATCACTGTTGGAGCCACAATTATTTATGGTATATGTTAAAAGCTTGCATGACAGACGTTAAACTATTATTGTTAAGTCTATGGACAAAAAAGAAAGAGGTGGGAAAGCAGGTAGTGAGGATGACAAGATGATGGCTACAAAGGGATATAGACAGGTTACGTGTCTGGGGAAAAACACTTGGCAGATGAAATATAGTGTGGAAAGTGTGGAGTTAAATACTTTTTTTAGATTAGATTACTTACAATGTGGAAACAGGCCCTTCAGCCTAAAAAGTCCACACCGGCCTGCTGAAGCACAACCCACCCAGACCCATTCCCCCTTCACCTAACACTACAGGCAATTTTGTATGGCCAATTCACCTAACCTGCACGTTTTTGGACTGTGGGAGGAAACCGGGGCAAACCCACGCAGAGAATGTGCAAACTCCACACAGACAGGTGCCTAAGGAGGGAATTGAACCCAGGACTCTGGCGCTGTGAGGCAGCAGTGCTAACCACTGTGTCACCGTGCTGCCCTTTTGGAACTTCCAGTTATACTCTACACTATCCAACTTTTGTGTCAAGTGCAAATTTCCCAATTGTGCCCCACACATTCAAGTCCAAATCAATGTATAAAAGCAACAGCCGAGGTCCCAACACTGAGCCCTGCGTCTGCAAATTTCCCAATTGTGCCCCACACGTTCAAGTAGAATAGCCAAGTATTATTTAAAACAGGGAAAGACTGCAAAAGCAGCAGCACTGAGGTATTTGGTGTTCCTAGTGTATAAATCACAAAACGCTAGTGTTTAGTGAGTAATTGGGAAGCAAGTGTAATTTTGATCCTTATTTCAAAGAGAATGGAGTATAAAAACAATAAAAGACTAGTTAGATCATGGCTGAAATAGTGCAAATAGTTTTGGGTCTGTTATCTAAGGGAAAGATACATTGACATTGGAGGCAATCCAGAGAACTTTCACTAAGCTGGTCCAGGCCATAGAAGGATTTCCTTATGAGGAAAGACTGAGTAGGTTGGGCTTGTACTCATTGGAATATAGAAGAATGGGAGGAGGCCTTACTTAAAGATACAGGATTCTTTTGGGATTTGACGAAGTAGATGTGTAGAGGTTGTTTCCCTTTGAGGCACAGCCTAGGGCCAGAGGACATAATCTCAGAGAAAGGAGGCTTTCCATTTAAGCTCGAGGAGGAATTTCTTCTCTCAAGAGAGTAATGAATCTGTGGAATTCTTTATCTCACAAGGCAGTTGAGTCTGGGTTGTTCGGTATATTCAAGACAGATTTTGAATCATTAAAGGAATCAAGGGTTATAGAGATACAATATGAAAGTAGGAATTGAGGATTATCAGATTAGCCATGATTTCATTGAATCGCGGGGGAAACTAATTGTGTCGAATGAGCTCGATGATCCGGCATGATAATAATGAATGGTGGAGTAGGCTTGCAGGGTCAAATGGTGATTCCTTTCTTATCCTTTGTGTTTCTATGTAATTCTACTCCAAATTGCATGGTTTTAAGGGAGAGAGTGGAACTAGCAGGTGTAAGTACAAGATACAACCTAATAAAAAGTCTAGAGAAGCATTTTTACCCAGAATGTAAAAATCTATCACAAAAAAAGGTAGTTGCTATTAATGGCATTGATGTATTTAAGGGGAAACTGAATTAACAGATAATGGTGGAATGAATAGAAATTTCATACAAATGATAGGTTTAGATGGAAAAGATTCGAAGGTGGCTTGTGTGGAGGATAAATAACAACACAAACCAACTGAGCCAAATGACCTGTTTTTGACACTATGTAAATGCTCCATCCAGGCAGAAGTTGAATCCAAAGTGCTACATTTCCAACTCTTGTAACTTCTGCCTAAAATGGCAAATGCACATTCAATGTTAACATAAATAACAATGAAGCAAATTCACAAGAAACCTAGTCACAGCATCAACTTAAAAGCTGACATTGTGTCAAGGCACACAAGACTTGCAAGCACACAAGTCTCCAACATAATTTTTATTTTTAAGCAGTTCAGCAAAAGGAAACATCCGAATGAAGAGTTAAATGTATGGCCTATTCTGAAGACACTCATCAGGAATTGCAGAATTCCTTAAAATTTGCCAAATAGTTCAACAAAAGAAATCCCATGGTCAAGTAAAATTATCTATAATTTAAACTATTTAGCAAAAGTTTGCCAACAAAATCACATGATTTTTTTGAAAATTGACTGTTTAGTGCTCAGGAGTGAAATATCTTTCAAAGCTCAGATTCTGGTTTAAAGCTTGATCTTGTATAAATTGTTTATTTTACAGGTACTCATTGTAGGTTGCTTGCCTACTGAGAATGTAAATTCCATGCAAATCTTTTGAAGCACTGGAGTTTTGTTTCATGTCAGCCTTTGGATTATTTCCATGATTTCCTGACCAATTAGATTGCAGTTCACGTGAAGCAGTTTATGTTTGGGAAGGCAAATAGTTTGAAATCTAGGACTAAACCTTCTAAAAAAAAAGGTCTGCTGCTTCCTCAGATATTTCAGACAATCCTCATCAACATCATGTTAATGTAGAATGATGGTAGGTGGTTACATTTTACTTTCGACAGTCACTGGTATGATGTGTTGTGAGTTATTACAAATATACAGTTATGATTTTGATTTGGTAACGATTTTTAGGTTGCTTAGAGTGACATTCAATGCTGAAACAACTCTTCAGCTTGTTCACGCTAAATCTTCCCAGCATTCAAAACTATGCAAATTTGTCTCACTAGTCCCTTCTAGGTTAGATTTGAAGAAAATATGCCTAGAAATCACACTTAAGTATTTGGCCTATTGCTACATTCTCAAAAAACCGTATTCATAAGTATGAATTATAAATATCAGATTGCTACTCAAATTTCTTTCCCTGCAAAAAGAAAATGCACCATGTTTCACAAATGAAAGTTGTTTCTCGTAACTGCTTTTCAACTCAAAACAATGTAGTTTAGTTTTCTCTTGGTTCAGAAGACAGACTTGAAAATAAGTTCTCATTTTCTTGTGAAAAAATGTTCATTTGTGGTTTAGGTTTAATCATGATCTGTAACCTTCTCTGATCTCTTTGCTGTTCTTGCTTTAACTCCACATATGAGCGAGAGAAAGTGTGAAAAATGGAAGTTACAGGGAAGGCCATGAGAAGGATGCCACTTAAAATGCTGCTTAATGCTACCACTTGGCCTGGAATGCTTCGAGGCACCATATCTCCATAGCCCACTGTCGTCATGGTGATAACAGCCCACCAGTAACATGCCGGTATGCTTGTGAACTCATGCGAGCTAGACATTTCATTTTCAATAAGATAAAGCAAAGGGGCAAAGAGTGCGATGGCCACACACAAGAATAAAAGGAGGAGACCAAATTCACGGGTACACCTGCGTGCTGTTAGCCCCAGTGTCTGTAGTCCCAGGGAGTGCCTGGCAAGCCGCATGACATACAAAATCCTCAAGGCACGGAGGACTCGCAAAACAAGGCCCACCTTGTCAAGGTAACTGCTTCCTCCTCCAGGTTTTCCATTTTCCACTGATGTGGTGTCCACCAGAAGGGTAATGTAATAGGGTAAGATGGCTATAATGTCAATGATATTGAGTGGAGTCCTCAGGAAAACAAATTTGCTGCGAGCCTGAATGAATCGTAACACAAACTCCAGCGAAAACCAGCCTACACAGACAGTTTCCACAATGAAAATATTGTAGCACTTCTGTGAGCATACTCCCTGCAGGTAAAAGAACAAGTAAAGATCAATAAATAAATGACTGTTTTCAATAGTTCTTTTTACATTTCAAGGTCTTGTCACACTTTACACTATTTTTACCACATTCTTCGGGAATTATGGGTTTTTCTTAATTGGATAAATATATTTTTCATCCCACCATTAGTTGTGGTTTCTAGTGGTCATTTTCTAATGTTTCGTTCTTTTGCTTTTTGAAGAAGCTTATTCGTTATGGGGTATGTTACTATAGTCATTTTTCATGTGTTAACGGTAACAGAATATATAGTTGTAGTTAGGAGAAACCATCATAGCTAAGCCAAATTCTGTCATGGCTTAAAACCTAAGACTGCTATACTTGCCAAATTATTTAAACTTTCATCCCATTCTGATGGATCATAGCATCATGTCATAGCAAAATATAACAACTGTACTGTAAAGCAAACATGATAAATCAAAATTGTGCAAAACTCCTTAGCATTGGTGAAACTAGTCTAAAAGTTCTTGTGAACATTAAGAGCAGTGTTTATGAAAAGAGGTAAAAATCCCAACCATATTCTCTCTCTCTTTGGTACATTTCCTTTTTGATAATATAGTTCATGATAGTAGTTCTATAATGTTAAGATCTACATCTTCTGAATACTTAAACAAGTACTTGATTAGTAACCAAGTCATTTTCTTGTGTCTTTGATGTCTCTTTGGTCTATTTGTAATGCTCTTTTACTCTAACAGTGCCATTTAAATGAAAATAAATATATAGAATTTTCTAATATTATGTCGAACATGAGGACTAGGTGCAGGAGTAGGTGATTCAGCCCTTTGTAGAGGGACCAGATGGCTTCAGTTGCAAAAATGCACAACGCAGATGGCCTCCTTCTTCAAGGACCGCAATTTCCCCCCCAACGTGGTCGACGATGCCCTCCACCGCATCTCTTCCACTTCCCGCTCCTCCGCCCTTGAGCCCCGCCCCTCCAACCGCCACCAGGACAGAACCCCACTGGTCCTCACCTACCACCCCACCAATCTCCATGTACAGCGCACCATCCGCCGTCACTTCCGCCACCTCCAAACAGACCCCAGCACCAACGATATATTTCCCTCCCCTCCCCTATCAGCTGTCCGTAGAGACCACTCCCTCCGCGACCCCCTTGTCAGATCCACACCCCCCACCGACCCAACCACCACTCCCGGCACCTTCCCTTGCAACCGCAGGAGGTGCAACACTTGCGCCCACACCTCCCCCCTCACTTCTCTCCAAGGCCCCAAAGGAAACTTCCATATCCGCCACAGATTCACCTGCACCTCCACCCACATCATCTACTGCATCCGCTGCAGCCGGTGTGCCCTCCTCTATATTGGGGAGACAGGCCGCCTACTTGCGGAGCGATTCAGAGAGCACCTCTGGGCCACCCGGACGAACCAACCCAACCAACCTGTAGCACAGCATCTCAACTCCCCCTCCCACTCCACCGAGGATATGCAGGTCATTGGACTCATCCACCGCCAAACCACAACAACCCGACGGTCGGAGGAGGAGCATCTTATCTTCCGACTGGGAACCCTCCAACCGCAGGGGATGAACTTGGACGTCACCAGTTTCTTCATCCCCCCTCCCCCCACCTTGTCTCAGCCGGATCCCTCCAGCCCGGCACCGCCTTCCTGACCTGCAGTCTTCTTCTTGACCTCTCCGCCTCCATCCTACTCCGACCTATCACCCTCACCTTGACCTCTTTCCACCTATCACATTTCCGACGCCCTTCCCCCATGTCCCTCCTCCCTACCTTTTATCTTAGCCTGCTGGACAAACTTTCCTCATTCCTGAAGAAGGGCTTATGCCCGAAACGTCGATTCTCCTGTTCCCTGGATGCTGCCTGACCTGCTGCGCTTTTCCAGCAACACATTTTCAGCTCGATTCAGCCCTTTGGGCCTGCTCGGCCATTCAATACGATCATGGCTGATCCCACCTCAGCCTCAATTCCACTTTTCTACCGACTCCCCAGTCCACTACTAATTAAAAATCCGCCTCTCTCCTCTTTCTATTTACCCCATGTCCCAGTTGAGGTACCGAATTCCAAAGCTTCACCCCTATGAGGAGAAAAAAAAGATAAGCAATAAAACAAACGAATATGAGAGTCAGGAAACATAACCTGAAGTTTGTTAAATAGTTGAATAGATATATTTTAGAAAAGGT
Source organism: Chiloscyllium plagiosum (assembly GCF_004010195.1). NCBI lineage: Eukaryota > Metazoa > Chordata > Chondrichthyes > Orectolobiformes > Hemiscylliidae > Chiloscyllium > Chiloscyllium plagiosum. The sequence continues at coordinate 19,723,646 of NC_057729.1, read as the reverse complement.
CTTTTAAAAGTGGAAGGATTTATTCTTGATATCGTATATTAATGAGCCTTTAAGAAGGAATCTATATCACCTTTTATGTGTACTTTTTATTCATTTTTCCTCATGTTCCTCTTAATGTTGGAATTTCACATTCAATGTGTTCTTTTGTTGTGCTTAGCTTTCACTTTATATTTTGCCTGATAAGCAATAAAATATTTATTTATTAATTTTAAAATTCTCAACACTGTATACACACATTGCTACCTGATGTTTCATGTACTTTAGGCCTTATTTGAATATCTGATCTTGATGCTTTGAGAAAACACAGTACAATAAAGCCCCTTTCTTCTCACACAAACATTTTTTCTATCCTAATCCAGTCCTTAATAAATCAAAATTTCCTTCATTTATAACCATAAATCTCTAAATGGGGTAGAGAATTCACTCTCAACTTCTCCTCCAATGTAAAATTCTATTTGGCTGAGTGCTCCATTTAAGTCCTTATGGCTTTTGCAATACATAGTGTTTTTTTCAACCAAATTTTGAATATTATTGACAGTTGTAAAAATTAAAGAGATTGACAGATTCTGAAACACGTTTCACAATCTATCAAAGTATTTCTGTCAGATTAACGAACATTAAAAAACGTAGTTTATTTGAAATGAAATGCCAAAAACATATTTTTTGGATATGCTGAAGCTTATGGTCACAGAGTTTAAGTGAAAACCTTTGAGCAGCATTTAAGTACCTTGGTCTGTCAAGATCAACACATTCCAGCAAAATGTCAATGTATGGTAGTGAAACTGTACAGAAATTCAAAAATTGTACTTTTAGGTTTCTTATGGGGCAAACTTCCATCTTTGCTACTCAGGTGGTGTTACTATTATTTTTCATCTATCTGCTGAAAGTTTGAGACAGATTGAGGGTTGTGATTAAAACAGCCATCCTATGAACATGATATCTATGGACAAGATATATATTGCTGGCCTTAACTTGTTGCGAGCTATCATTGTAAAAGCTATGTTATTGATTAAAGCAGGAGTCAAGTTTTACTAATGTTACAGAAAAATTATTCAATCACTACCATGGCAAAGAATTGTGAAAATGGGAAAAAAACATAAGAATTTATTAGAGGAGTCAAAACCCAGCACTGCTTCTAACTGACAGGAAAGCTTGAGATGTCATGAAGTCAAGCACTGGAATGAATAGAAACTATAACATGTAATGACTGATCAATAGGTAGAAAAATGTTACATTCTGTTATTAAAAAACCTATAACAAAAATGTAAAATGATCCCTCATGTGAATATATAAAAATTCTAGTTAACCTCTTGTGGTATTTCATATGGGAAGTTAAAACTATGGGAATATTTCAAAGCAGGCAGGATTAGAGGGTTGGAAGACAGCTCTAAGCCCACTCTCATCTCTAACTCAATCACCTCAGAATTTAATCACATGGCTGTCCACAACTCACCTAATTTATTCTGAGATCCAAGAAGGAATTCCATTCCAGCTTACCACAACTCCTTTGAATCATATCTATTTTGCAGTACTAAGGAGTGCAAGTCCATCAACGTGCAAAAAGGCTTAATCTTAAGAACTTCTACCAATCTCAAATACTGAGCTTCACACCGTCCACATTTAAGTCTCACCTGCTCCAGGAGGTATGTCATAATATGTTCGACCAAGTCAATTAAATACAAAAATCAGTTATTGTGTTTCACATAGTACTGAGTTTATGCCTCATCTAGAGTGGCTTTTTCCAAGGTCAAAGAGTCCCTTCGTCTAGGGCTGAGGTCTGAGTTCAAGTCCCATCAGCCATGCAGATATGTCATAACATGTCTGAGCACGTTGGTTTAAAAACTACAAACACTGATATCAACGCTAAATTGATAATCAGCAAGTAGATAATGTGACATTACTGACTGGCCTTTTGATCTTCTTATTTAAATAATTAACCTTTCTGCTAATTATTTGCTATTGAATTCTAATTAATAAACAATTATTAGTTTATGGGATGGTCTAGTTTCCTTTTTAATGTGTTACTTAATTATGCAGCAAATTCTGCGGATCCTTAAAGGAGCATCTTTTGAAAATGCTATTCGAATCCAAACAGGTAGGTACAAGTCAGTTCAGCAAGTCACAGTTAACTACCAATAATTCTTAGGTATAGATGGGAAAGAGAAATCCGTACAAGTCAATATGTGCGAGAAAAAAGCCACTGTATATGAGAGTTGTACGAGCAATTACATGGCTCAGGGTTCTATACACATGTGAAATAAAACAAATGAGGTGGGAGCTAAAATTGAGTGGAAAGGATAAAATGGAGAGGACCATGCATTGAGTCATATAGCTCAGAAGTAGATCCTTTGGTCCAACTTATCTCTGCTGACCAGACATCCTTAACTGACCTAGTTCCGTTTGCCAGCATTTGGTCCATATGCCTCAAAATCCTTCCTATTCATATTACCCATCGAGATGCATTTTAAATGCTGTAATTGTACCCATCTCCACCATTTCTTATGGCAGCTTGATCCATACACATACCACACTCTGCGTGAAAAAGTTACCCCTCGCATCCTTTTTAAATCTTTTCCCTGCACCTTAAACCCATGTTCTCTAGTTTTGGACTCGCACATCTTTGGAAAAAGACTTTGGCTATTCATCCTATCCATGTTCCCTCATGATTTTATATACCTCTTTGAGGTCACCTCTGAGTCTCTGACACTCCAGGGAGAAAAGCTGCAGCTTCAAACCTTCCAATCCCGGCAACATCATTGTAAATCTTTTCTGCACCCTCTAACATTCTTCCTATAGAAGGGAGACCAGAATTGTAAAGGTGGCCTCACCACTGTCCTCCACAGCTGCAACATGACACCTCAACGCCTATACTCTATGTTTTGACCTCTTCATGTGCCAATTTGATGACGAGTAACAGATATAGATGAGTAACCCCACCACCCATCCATTATATAATCTACAATAATGAGCTGAAGGATTAGAGCAAAGAAACCAGTATGCCATAATTGGGGGAGCTTTTATCTCTCATCTAATTCCATTCCCGACTAGGGCTGGAGATCAAAATCCTGCTTCCAAGAGTCTATATATAAGGTATGGGGGGTGGCCAGGGGAGGGGATGGGTGTCAGTGGAGGAATGTACTTTGTGGATGTCTTGCTATTCCTTTTTTTTTTAAAAAAAAGACTGTTTAGCATGAATGTTCTGCTTTGGTGAAGCTCACACTCTGGAACACCAAAAGCTTCTTCAGCAAACTGGTATCTGAGATTCAACCCAGAGCAGGATCAACCTTTCTGTTGACTTTCAATTTGTTAAACCTTGTGCATGCTATAAAATTGCTGATTTTTTTATTTTAAAAACCTCAATACTCAATCCTATCAGATAAATATTTGAATCAGAACCATGGCTGGAAGCTAAATATTCTGGGCAATAGGCCTGTTAAAAAGATCAGGAAATTTTGGCAAAGATCGACAGTAGCATTGACAAAAAACACAATTATCACAGTAGAATTGAGGGATTTCAGGAAGAGTGAACAGGTAAATGAAACCCTAGGAGTTAAACAACATAAAGGATTCAAGATATTAGTAGGAGTTGTCTGCAAATCAGACAAACAAAAAAAGTTAAAGTATTTAACTTTTCAACATCCCAGGCAAAATACAAGCACCAGTGCCTTAATAAGGTAGCTCTCCTTAATTGCAAGATGTTCAGAGTAGTTTGTGTTTTTAAATATTCTCTTAGAATGAGGGCAACCTGATGAAAGCAAACTTATTCTTGTGCACCACTTCTCTGCCATATTTCTGAGGTTTTCCATTAAGACTCACCCAGAAATGACAGCCAGACCACTAAGACCCCTCGGAATCCTAGTAGCACACAAACCCACCAACACTCTCAAACAAAAACTAACAAACTTAAAAGACCCAGTACAACCCATGGACAAAACTAATGTCATCTACATAGTTCCATGCAAGGACTGCCACAAGCACTACGTAGGATAAACAGGAAGAAAATTAGCCACCAGGATACACAAACACCAGCTAGCCACAAAAAGGCACGACCCTCTCTCCCTCGTAGCCCTACACACGGATGAAAAAAACCACTATTTCAATGGGACAACACATCTATCCCGGGACAGGCTAGGCAAAAACATGCCAGAGAATTCCTAGAGGCCTGGCACTCCAATCACAACGCCATAAACAAACGCAAAGATCTAGATGCCATCTATCAACCCCTCAGAAAACAAACAGGAAATGACATCAGCACAAACCCCAGGAACCCCATCCAAGAGAAAGATATAAATAGAAAGCAGGAGACAACAGCTTCGCTTCACTTGGAGGTCGCCACTGATGATGTTACCTAGCCAGGTAATGAAACGTCTGGATATCAAACCTACAGCTCAGCGAGCAAACCTACACCCTAAACTCACCCAGATCCTCGTAACAATGTGCAATCCTCTTGAATCGAGTGGCGAAGGATAAGATATGCCAAAAAAGTACAGGAACAGGAGAAGCATAAATTTTCTTCTAGGCTCTACTGGAACAGTGTGTGGCCACAGATATCTCTTGATCCCCTAACGGTCTTCATCTACAACAGATCAAGTCTCCGTCATTATGCCATCTTCAGTCCCAATGTACTGTCTGCCTGCTGATTCAGCCTCTGGGTTGATTAATATTATGTTGGCATCAGTGGAAAGTTGCCAAAGCATCTGTACTATGAGATAAAGCTTTGCACCAATATCTGAAGCTTGAAATACATGCCCATGAATTCAAAATGTTTTGTACGAAAAAACAGTACAAACTGAGTCGAACATTTCAAAGTGCTGAATTTCAAGCACAAACTAATTTATGTTATGATAATGGGCCCAACACTATCTACAACACCTAAAAATTTCAGTATAACAACTCTATTTTAAAAATTGCTAATGAAAAAGTACGTAACATCTTAGGATCCATGCCAGTGGAACAATAACGTAGCTCAGTGGGGTTAGGTTTCAGCCATTCATTAACTTTTATGCAATTCAAGGGTTTCAGTCCATGTTATCGAACAACTGCTATTAGTTAAATCTGTAGTTGTTTGTTTATCCTGAGTTATGCACATGATTATCAGTGCAATCATTAAAACAGCTTTTATTTTGTCTTTAACATATGACTTAATGATGGAGGACAGAAATGGAACCCCTGCCAATATTAAGCTGATAACGATCTCTGTTTGCATCATTAATGTTGAACTTCCAACTTTGGCAGAGACAGGATCAGTCATCTGTTGTACATCTTCTCCAAGTTTCCTTTTCATTGATCTCAATGGTACAAAAAATCCAATGGATTGGCTAGTGCTGCTTTAGGCACTCATTGAAAATGAAAAGTACCCTCACTGGTGTTGAGATTCTTCTGCTGTGGACTTTGTACAGCCATCTGGCACATGAATGTTCTACCCAGTAATCACAGTGGGAGGTAGGTCTGGTCCATCTCCCAGCTGCTTACTGAAAGTCAAAGTTAACTTGTGGCCTAACCAGGAGTCATAAAGCTGAAGCCTGGCCCCCAAAAGAGTAAGTCTTTTAAAAAAAAATGAAAGGACTGTTCCTCCTGGCTTTACACAAAACCCAATGGTCATTTTTGGTCACTGCCTATTCCCCAGTCACAGTCTCCTACTTTTGCCTCCTCACTGCCCCATCTGGCACCTGCCACACAGAAGAAAGACCATGTCAAGCAGAATCACAGTAGATTGATGCCATTGGTCTGCCCAGGTTATGGATTCAGGCCCTACTCTAGATGTTCTGGGGAATGTAAGAGATGAGAGCTCCTGTGTCTAAATAATCTGAGGGGTTTCCCTTGCATCTGTTGAAAATGGTACCCACATCACTACCACCTCCCCCGCCCCTCCACGCCGCCCCCTCCCCTGCCACCCCAAGCCCACATGCTTCCAAGGCAAATGAATTTGGTTAAATTTGCATTGAATGGATACGAAGTTTTCGAATTGCATATGTAATGGACATGTGCTTGTTTGACTTATGGACTGTCAGTCAATTACTTTAATTATACTAAAACCAATATAAATAAACACTATGACTACAAGAGAAGTTTGGAGGCTGGGAATTCTGTGATGAGCAACTCACTTCCTGTCTCCCAAAAGCCTGTCCACCATCTACAAGGCACAAGTCAGGAGCGCGATGGAATAGTCTCCAGTTGCTTAGATGAGTGCGGCTCTGACAGCACACAAAGAAGCTCGTCACTATCTGGGACAAAGCACCTTCTTTATCAGCTCTCCACCCCCTATCTTAAAAATTCATTCTCTGTGTCTTAGACCAGTGCTTCCTCTCAGTTGCTGGGAGGTTGTGCATGCTGATCAGTGGCTGATGCATTGACTTCTGCTGTTGAAAGGCCCTGCTGTGCATGGATCCTGGAGATGCATGCAGCTGAAACAATGGGAACATTGCCTCTGGCACACAATGGCAACAACGTGCATCATCTGTAACATGCACTGCAGCAATTTATCAAACATCCTATGACAGTAGCTCCCAAATCCATAGACCCTAGCACCTAAATGGACAAGGGAAACAGATACAAGTATCCACATTCTTTCACTATCACTGGGTTCAAAACCAGGAACACCCTTCTTAACAGAACTGGCTGCAAATAACTGCAGGGGTTTAAGGAAGCAGCTCACACCCTTTTTTTAACATTGAACCTATTTTCCTAATCAACCTGTTTAGGGATGTATTCACACACCTCTGGCAGTATGAGCGCCCCCTCACCTCAGGTTATTCAGTTCAATTTATGATGAGTAACACACAAGTTAATCTAAGCAGTGGTGCCCACATCCGTGAAGAAATATGGAAGTCATAATTGTGACAGTGCTCTTCTGGGTATTTAGGTTAATTGTGTATGTTATGACTTTGTCAGCTTGTGGCTATAGGTAGCAGTTATGATAGTGAGTTTGTGCTAATTTCTATGAAGGAAAATGAGACTCGAAATGGTTCTCTTCAAGAAGTTGGCTTTAATTTGGAGAATTAAATGTTGATGTCTCACAAGTCCAATCTACACCCCCATTCTGAAAACAGGGCTGACTCTTATGCCTAATTTATTTTATCCAAAACACAGAAGATTGCAATATAGGGTACAATTTGCAATGACATTACCAATTGACTAAGTGAGTGGATGAAGCTCAACAGAGGAAAATGAGAGTCCATTTACTTAACATCAGGGAAAACAAACCAAATCACTTTTCAATCGTGAAAAATCAAGGCATTTGGGAGGGCATATAGAAAAGCACTACAAGTGAGTGTACAACTTTAAGTGTAATGGAAAGTTGCCATTTAATGAAAGGAAAGAAAGACAGAAGTTGGGAAGCTACGCTGTATTTGTACAGAGCAGGGGACACATCATAAATTGCCCAGAGTGATGCTTAAAGAGTTGTTATGAGGATAGGTTCTATAAAATTGATTTGTAGTCAACTAAGGTAGGAGGTATGGGGCTGATTGAATCAAAATATATAAAATCATTACGGTTTCACTAGAATAAATACCAAGAAACTTTTCCCTCTGGTGGAGGTACCCAAAACAAAGGGGACTAACTTTAAAATTAGATCCTGCTCATTTTGGAATGGAAATGGCAACACACCTTTTCACACAAAGGATTGTGAGAATCTGGAGGTCTCTTTCCCAGCTTCCAAGATCTGTGGCTGCTGGGTTCTTCAAAGTTTTCATGACCATATATATATCAGAATTGGCTTGAGGGGCTGAATGTTTTACTATGTTTAAAATATGCCCTATTTAATAAAGAAAGAGTTAACTCATTAATGTAAAAGCAAAGGATTGCATATGTTGACATGCATATGCAATAAGCTTTTCTGTGTTTTCATAAAAAGTTCCCAAGTCTTCAATCTCAATCTTGTTAGCTGAATCCAAGAAGTCAGTTATTAAAAAAAAGTCAATGTGGTGACAAAATAAACTGAGGTCCATGACACTACAAAAACCTGAGTTACTTCAGACTATTTTTCTCAACCGACAGTGACATTTCACAGAATCTCATTCACCTCTTGATTTGTCTGAAGCTGGACTGCAGTTACAGATCTGCCATTTCCAACAGGCCTGCTCATGTGTATGCTTTACTAACGACATCATTCGAGCAGCTTAGCTTGTAGGATACCCAAGGCAAGGTGCTTCCTTGACTAATTCAATTGATACTTAAAATCAAACATCAAATATTTGGAGAAATTTTGGAATGTAAAATGACTAGCATCTTTAAATTTTAAAAGTTATTTTCGAATTGGATCTTAAGGAAAATTGTCTTCAGAAAATAGAAAAGAAACACTTTTACAAAATTATTTCCTACTGAATTATGAACAAAGGTATTAAATTTTAATCATGGCATGAGAAATTTAATAAGTTTACAATCTTAATTGGATTATTGTACATTTCAATGCAAATTTCTAAATTTGAAGCACTTTGGATTCTGAGGTATAGTTATGGCCTTAATGAAAAGGTAGTACAGAACATTCAGTGACTGAAAGGGTACGTATGAGCATGAGAGATCTGGGTAATACTTTATTCCAAATGATCAAATGATGGCATTTATGCCTGATACTGGTATTTAATCTTGTCAAGTTTCCAAACCCTTGTCTTTGCTATCCCTCATATTGTTGCCAATTTAGTAATGAATAGGCACACTCATTCTCTGTAGAGCATGCGCACCTTGATGATTTAAACCTTCCAAAACTATGAAACTAGTGGAAATATATCCTCAAACAATGAATCCCTCCACATCAATACACAGTGGCAGCAGTGTGTACTACCGACAAGATGTACTGCAGAAATTGACAAAGACTCCTTAGACTGTACCTTCAAAATGCTTGACCACCACCATCCAAAAAGACAAGAAGAGAGGAAGAAGAAAGACCAACTCTCAAAACCACTTACCATCCTGACTTGGGAATAGATCACCATTTCTTCATTGGAGCTGGGTCAAAATCCTGAATTTTTCTCTCCCCAACAGTATTGTGGATTTACCTGCACCAAATTAACTATAGCAGTTCAAGAAGACGGATCACAACTACCTTCTCAAGGGCAACTCAGGATAGGCAATGATATTGGTCCAACAAAGTCCATTTCCCTCGGATAAAGAAAGAACGACAGACTGGCCTTGTCTGTCAGAGATACTGCTCATACGATTATATGAATGAAGGAACATGTTTATCATCCTATAACATACTTCAGTGCTTTTTCTTTTCCACATATGCACATGTGTTGAGACTGGAGAGGTCAGAGTTGTTCTCCTTAAAGAATAAGGAAGTCTTGCATTTAAAAAGCTCCTCTCACAGCCTCAGCATATCTGAAAACACTTTACAGTCAGTCAATGTATTCCTTTTGAATTCACAGCTGAAAAATAGGAAGGGATGTAGACAATTTTCTCACATCAGGCTTCCAAAACAATGTAATAATGACTTGCAGTAATGACTTATAAATTATATGATTCAGGGATAACTATTGCATGAGACATAGGATGTAACTCCTCTAAACTTCTTTAAAATAAGTGCCATGGAATCTTTTATGTCTATATGAAAGCAAAATGGACCTTACAGCAGAGAAAGTTAAAGAGAAGGATTGATAAAGAGTAGTCAAAAGCATCGATGGATTTAATGGGGTAAATAAAGAGTAATTGATAAGTGGTAGAAGGATTCATAACCAGAGGACATGGAGTTCAGGCATTTGGCAAAAGAAACAAAAGCAACGTGACAAAGAATATTTTTACACGGCAAGTTCTCGTGATCTAGAATGTAACACCAGGGAGGTCGTGGAAGCACATTCAAAAGAAAATTGGATAAATACTTGAAACAGTAAAATAGATTGGGGATATTGGAGTGAGATTAATTGAGTAGCTCTACAAATAACTAGCATAAGCATGGGGTGCTGAATGGCTTATTTTTGTGCTGTAGGATTCTAAGGTTCTATAACATCAATTAATAAATGAATGCAGAATCTTTATGCAATGGAACATGATTTATATCTAAACATTTGACTTCAGCTGAATATAGTAATAAATAATAAATTTAATCAAATATTTAAGTGAGTTAAGATTTTATTTGTAAATTCCTAAATGGTGGGATTGCATAATTCTGTGAAGTGTTGAGACCAAATCATAAATTATATTTAGAAGGTAATATTTGAAAATGTACTATTTAACTATAAATTTACAATATTATGAATCATTGCAATTAAAGTGTAGAAACAAACTTACTTTATCCTCTTCAGCCCTGAGGTCAGGCATGGTACTGATGGATAGATTAACTACAGTAATAGTCACAAAAATAACAGAAAGGCAGGCAAAGATTTTTCCTGGGAGCCCCGACTGAGGATTTTCCACCATATCCCTAAGTTTTGTCATGAAGTGATTACATCCCGATGGTTGAACAAAATCGCCCATCCTTTCACCATCTGCCAGATCTTCCTCAATAGCATTCATTTCTGCAAATTCTTCAAGTTTCTGCAGATATCGGCGACGACAACACCACTCTAGATTATCACCTTCAATGCCCCAGTACAACAATTCCTCTTGGAAAGAAAGGGCACACATTTCTCTCAAAAGTCTCAATTTCCCAGCCCTAAGGAAAGTCAAAATTGTCCTAAATGTGCCTGGGTTCCGATCAAAGAAAAACTCATTGCACGTCACATCGTAATCATCACAGATTTTCATTATTTCATCAAAATTGTGGCAAAATCGCAGCTGCCCCAGTCGTGTTAAAGGAAAGTCATCCAGTGTGGTCCATGGTAATAAGTATTTTATTCCCCCAACATTTATTATAACATGGTGCTTGCGGTCTTCTGGGAATGCACTGTTATACAAGTAGTCTTGAGAGTGTATGAGGTGAGCTCTATTGTAAAACACACCTTTCAGAGTCTGTGTTTCATTGTAGATTGTTTGATTAAAGGAGTTGTCAGAGGCACAGCTGAGGGCGCTGTAATCATAATCTGAACTGTCTCCTGCCAGCAGCGTCATCCTGAATACAGCTCCTCACATCACTCGAGCCCAGTGCATTTGGAAAGTGCAGCAAACTAGAAGAAATTAGATAGACACTGACAATGCCAGGTAATCACTCGTGAATATTTATATTTAGCATGTGAGGCCACTATAGATCATGCATGGCTAGTTACCCTTGTGTCTTAAAGAGTCATACGATACATTGTAATCAATTGTATGTGAAAACCCACGAGAAATGGTCGTCAGCAGTGGAGAATCTAAATCGTTTTCCAAAGGTCTCTGTCCACAAAACCAAGTTCCTTTCAAACTTATGCAGTTTTGGAAACATTCAATTGTTAATCCAATCTGAATTACCATGCCAGATAAATCATGAGATACAAATCATTCCACACAGATCCTTATGAAATTAAAACATTTTTATTCCAAGTGTTATGCAAGTAAAAATCTTATATCCATTTAGGGCATTCTTTTTCCATTGATTTGTAAAACTATTAACGTAAAAGGAAGTTACTGTTCTATATTTCTCAGGGCCCATTCAATGAATATTCATTTATGTTTAATAAAATACTTAAAGCAGAATTTTCTGGAATGTTCCATTAAGAGGCTTCAGCAGTTTTAGTTATAATAATTCACATGAGGTCCAAAAGATTAATGAATTTTTTTCAGGATATCTGGCGTCAATTGCAATAAATTTGTCTAAATGAAGTCAACACCAATGAATTATTTTGTAATCTGTATGGATGCTTTCCAAAAGACTCAATGCAATTTTGAAAGAAGCACTATACAAAAATAAAATCCAAGTTTTGTTTAATTTAAAACTTTTTTTTGAAGATGTTACACAGTACCCACTGAAGCCGTTTACAACTTGTAGCTCAAAGTAATTTAACAGAAAATTTCTTACACTAAGAACTGGATGCAACATTCAGCTGGTGTGGACATTCAGTTTGAAACAACTTCTGAAAGATTAATAAATCACAGAGCGTTTTTTACGGTTCAACTAAAAATCTCGAACTTGGTCTCTTTATGTAAATTTCTAATTCTAAAAGGAATACAAGCGACAGCTTGCAGCTCTCTGTAGGGCCTCTAGTTAAACAAACATTGTCACATGCAACAAAGCCAAAAAGCAGCAGTGTACCTTTAAGCTTTTCAAACGCATCATTTTGTCAATTACTGACTTAAGTCAAACTGAATTCACGACGATAACAATTGAAAAGAAAAATAAATAAAATCAAATCCAGCGAGATCCTCGTTTGTTGACTCAATTAAATTTCAAATCAAACCAGTTTATTTTTAACGCGATGGTTTTACTTCCAGAGATTTGTTTTAATTGTCAAAGCACTAATACACATTTATTTTATCTCCCCACCTGTTGTACCTACACATTGTTGAGCGAGATGTCTGCTTTTTAAACACTGCGCTCAGTAATAAACACAATTCATTATATTCTGTCACCACAAGCTGGTACGCAGTAACATGCGAAACGAGCATCGCCACCATAATCCAAAACTAACTGTGATGGTGCTGCTTCCGCGATTGGGGATAAAAACAAGATCGAACATCCTCAAGAAACAGGTTAATACGAACTACAGTAAAGACAAGCGGCAGGACAGTTGTTCAGTTAACTTCACGATGTGAAGTATGTCACTTACTAGAAACTGAACGAAATGATAGTTGATCAACAGAATGACAAGTCTGTACAAGATTAAAGAATCCATGTTAGATATTAGGAAGCTTTATTTAACTGGAATTAATTGGTTGTACGTAACGGTTAACACTGAACGTGTAGGTGCTTAGCCCACTCGCCTCCTCATGTTAAGCAGCTTTAAAGTTTGAAACAGGTTCCCTGTTTCCTTCTTAAACCGGGAATAGTTTATTTCGAATACCACCCCCGTCATCCAGAGAAAAAGTAAAAACAATTGTAACATGTAATTCATATTGAACACTTACGCCTTACCAGGAAAATAATTTCACGCGCCGAAAGTTCCTTGGGTTTCTGCTAGGTAAAGTTACTTTACACAGCGGTTTTCTTACTTAAAAAACTCGCAGCTAGTACACTTTGCGCCCAGCGCCTGCCCATATAAAGTATTGAGAGTGGAAATGGTATGTAAAGTGGAAGAGGATCAGAGCCAACAGGCTGCAGGCAAATCGTCTCTAGCAAGACTTCGCTGACGCCACCACCAGGAGGACGTGCTCGCTCTTTCAGAAGGTTTGTGTAAAATCCATGGCAACCGGTACTTTCAGAATGAAGGATTCCCCCCAAATGGAAATTATCAAGCTGAGGGGGAAACAATAGTTCACACTGCATTATTAAAAGGGGCAGCTCTTCCCTGCATTTTCTGAGACACACGTTAATGCCAATACAAGGTAAACGCTCTGTCTGTTAATACACATCAATTGGGTTGTTTGGTTCTCAAAAGATGTAAAACGTGAGCGCTATGATTAATGAATATGATTTATGTCAGATTCGGCACGGAGTTGTGTTGCAAAACATGACCGCTACGGTTTATTATTTTCAGTTAAACCCATGACATTTCGCAGGAGTGTGACCCTGGATGAGCAACATCTCATTCAAGTACATACTTTTTATTTTGAAAATAAACTGTTTTTATGCTTAAGTAAAATATAGGATTGTTAGTAGTTTGATGGAGAATGGAAAACAGAGAATTACAAAGGAGCATCAAATAAAGGGACATAATAATAAATAGATCACAGATTTACCCTAGTTATTTTGAAATGCGATATTCAATTTTCTTCGCTCTGTGTATTAATATATTTAGTTTTAAATATGTTTATTCATTTTAGTTCAGTTCCACTTACAGTTATCATGCTTTTGACACTTTTTGATACCTTGATTCATTCGACCTAAAATCATCCTAAATGATGTTTACAGCAGATTGATTTACAAGTAAACATGAATTTATTGCATCAAATTGCTGTTTATTTACCGAAGACTTGAACTAAGTGCGTCAAATGTCGTTTATATATCGTTCTCCTTAAGGTGCTGCTGTACTTTTAGTCACTTGTAATTTGCAGAGCATGGATGTAGCTCTGGATCAGCCAACAGCTAACACCCCTCAATGAGTTGACAGCCTGGGATAGAAAATCTGTTATTTGCCTTTTGCATTTGCTTATTTGACCTAATCTTATGGAGAAAAACTGGAAAGTGTTAACAACCCATAGTTAGCAGCTTGGAATATGCTAGAACATACAGCAAAATAAAATTTACAGTTGTGAGCTGTAATAACATTCATTTTAATTAACTTTAGGAAATCTTCAGCAATTTGTTATTTCCCATATAAGTTGATGTCAGAATTATTATTTAACAATGATTTGGAATGGTCATTCATTGAAAGCTCTTAGCTATTAATAAAATAATATATAATTATATCATTAAAAGTCTTTAGCAAAATAGAAAATACTGGAAGCACATCGTTCCTCGTTTAAAATTGAACCCGGGTCTCTGGCGCTGTGAGGCAGCAGTGCTAACCACTGTGCCACCGTGCCGCCGTAAATATCTCTAAAGTCAAATGGTCAATATTTTAGCAGGATATCCTGTATTTTCTTTCCATTTCAGTTTCTACCATTTTTAGGTTTTCTTTTCATTTCCACTGAGGGCCATGTCAGCTTTACTCAGTTGGTGGCACTTTTTTTTCTCTGGGTTAGAAGCCTTTAGCCTTATGTTACACTCCAAAACTTGAGTGCATAATCTTTGCTAGCACCTAGTCAAGTTACAAGAGACTGCATTGTCAGAGAAGTCATTGTCAGCAGATGTTTAACTCAGACCCATCTGCCTTTTCATGTGGTCCTAACGGCTCTAGAGTACCATTTGAAATAAAGTGGAAAATATTCTTTGTATCATAGATAAGTTTTCTTCCACAGTAAAAATCATCAAAAGAGAGACTATTTAATCAATATATATAACACCATTATTCAATTTTGTGGGAACTTGAGATATGCAAATTTGTGGGTTACTTACAATAGGAAGTTGCATTTATGTAGCACCTTTAACACAATAGAAAATTCATTGAAGTACTGTCAAACAAAATTTGATACCAAACCACATAAGAAGGTACTGGAGCAGGTGAAATATTTTTATCAAAGAGGTAAGTATTAAGGAGCATCTTAAAGAAGGACAGAAAGAGGTCGAGGAAGGCAAATATGGAACTTAATAAGTAGGCAACTTATCACATGAGTGACAATGGAATGATGAAAATGAAAGCTACAACGGAGGCTAGAACTGGAGGAATACTGTTATTCCAAAGTATTGATAGACCAAGTCACAGGGATATGGTGGGGTTGAAGCAATGGAGGGTTTGAAACTGAGGATAAGTATGTTAAAATTGAAATGTTTCCAGAAAAAGAGCAACTGTAGGTCAGTGAACATTTAAGTGATGAGTGAATGGCCTGAACAAATCAAAATACAGATCGTAATATCTTGCGGTGCAAAAGGGGAAGCTGGCTGAAATTGTGGAACTAGAAGTAAATTGTTTTAATGATGGAGAGGAGTTTTGATTCATGAGCTAGGGGAAAAAAAATGATTACTGATTTCCTTGCCTGTATTTGTCCTGATACAATGTGTCTTCATGTTGCTTGAATGTACTGTTGAGGACTCTCTGGTCCCTTTCAGAGTCACTGGATCAAAATCCGGGAACTGCCTCACTGACATCATTGTAGGTCAGGGTATAATGCATACTCTGCAGCGGTTCAAGAAGGCAGCTCACCACCAGCTTCTCAAGGTCAGCTAAGAGTGGCCAATAAATATTGATCCAGCCAGCAGTGTCCACTTGACTGAATAAAAAGAGACTGCCTCCCAAATATACATTGCTGTGCTGATACTCCTGGTGAGTCTGGCCTGTTGGTGGGACAAAGCATACTCCAGAGATGGTGAGAGGAGTCTGGAATGTTGATCGAAATGTATGATTCTGTGATATAACAGTGTCAGGTTGTTACTTGACTATTATGTAGAGAAGATCTATTAGTTTTTGCACAAGCTATCAGTTGTTAGTGAGAAAGACTGTACAGGGTTGATTGAACTGGGTTTGCCTTTGGTATGTCTAATGTTTAATTAGGTTTTGGTTGTCCATATGGGGTTTTTCCTATTTTATTGTGGAGGTGGCCTGTTAGGCCTTTTCAAAGAACAGTTAAAAGTCATGATATGACGATGAAGATCTCTTAAAAAGTAAACTGTGCAAATATCTGATTACAAACATGATTGAAAGTTCTAAAGGTATGTGTCTATATGAATGGTGAATTATTTTGTTGAATATTCTAATTTCAGGAGAGGGAATTAAGGATGGTTTAGCAAAAGTAAATTAACAGTAATGCCAATTGCAGTGCCTGATCAATATTTTGGAACTTCCCCTTTATCAGTCAGGGAGAAATTTCACTAAAATTTCTCTTCTTGGTAGTTTGCCCTGTAGTTATTCATTTCTTTCAAAGCATTGAAAATTTGGAGATAACTCATGTAACATGCAGATATTATTTTGAAAGATATGGACTCAATTGGCTATTTCAGCAATTCTCAAACATTTTTGCATCATATGTACCACTAAACATTTTGACAAAAAACACTGGTCTCACCATAACAAACAAACCCTCACTTTTTCCAAGAAATGTATTTTTAATGTTTACATGCATTTACCATTAGACTAAACATTGATGAAAATTTGGAAGAATATTTAAAATTGCAATGATTTTTCTGAGAGTAAGTTTTATTGCTAAATTGTTAAAAACAAACTAAGATATTGATTTCATCATTAGTGAGAAGCATGTGGTTGCATGTCAATTCTTGGGCTCCTACCGAGATGAACTGGTGGGACACGCCCCATTGATTGAGAAACATTGACCTAGATGATCATACTTCATGTTTTCGCCTATTTTTGCTTTTACTTTGCACACATTCATTTTCCTTTCCTGAAGGAGTTTACTGATTATTGCTTGTCCCTTGGTACATTGGCAAAGTGACCATTACTGTTGAGTGAGAATCAATGGTGGCTGTTAACAAGCAACTGAGGCTGTTGGCTGGGATTACATTTTCCTCAGAATCCAGTAGTGACCAGGAGCAACAACCCCCTTTTCATATTCTTCTATCAGAAACACAGAATACAAAATGCCCCTAATATTGCCTCACTTGAGACCAGGTAACAGTATAAAACAGAAATTACTTTGGGCCCTTCACACACATCTTGGACCATATTTTTTTCTTTACTGATAAGTTTAGCAAAACACAGAAAATGGTGCAGTGCTAAATGCAAGTGCCCCTGGAAAGCACTTTAGGAGCGCTCAGAGAATGGCATTAATGGTGCAGGATAAATATGTGTTACTATTGCTAACAAATAATATCTCTGATCATATTTTTCTCAGCATTCCTTTCTCTTTAGAAATGAAAATCCAGCCTTAAATTTTAATGTCAGTCCAAGTTCAATGCAGCAAAAACTTCATGGCTCAGAGGCTGTCCACAGACCATTGGTTGTGGGAGAAAGGGCAAAGGGGTTTCAAAGGGTTTTGTCCTTGGACATTGTGGAGTGTGGGAGAGGAGTCAGGGAAAGATATCTCGGTGCGACAGGAGACTTTGCACATGGAATTTGGAGAAGTACTCCAGAACCCCACAAAATAAATCTTTACATCTGCATGAAGCCTTAAAAAAAAGTCTGTAAGTTTTCGTTGGTCAGAGTAACCATGGTGTCACTCTAATCAGCAAGCTGGCTAAATTGCTTTAAGATCCCACTCCAATGAAATCCCAGTTAAGGTGGCTGAATTGTGCCAGACAGTCAACTTTTAGTGCGTCTGACCCCCATCAATTAGGTATGGTACTTTTAAGTTCAAAACATGGTGGTCTGAGGGAAAGGTTTATCATTCACTGGCACTTTTTACAAAAAAAATGAATGACAGGATGACAGCATTGCTGGCTAGGTCAGCATTTATTGTCTGTCCTTAATTGCTCACTGGACAGTTGCGAGTCAACCATTATTGCTGGAATCACATTTAGGCCAGACTAGGTTGGTCATCATTAGATTCTTAATTCCAGATTTTTATTGACTTCAAATTCCACCATCGACTGTGGCAGAATTTGAACCTTGGGTCTCTGGAGTAATAGTTCAGCGATAATACCACTGGACTATCATTTCTCCAATTCATTGTCAATTGTTGACTGGTGAGATTTGTTATAAAATTCTACAAAAAATTTTCAAAGGATGATGCATTCATTAAGTATATCTTGAATTTTTAAACAAAGGATACTTTGCTAAGGAAAAGGCACTGGGTACAACAGCAACAGTCTTGCATGAGTAAGGAGCAGGGAGCTCAGATGGAGTCATACAGACTGGAGAGCTTTCAGAGAGAAACCACATGATCTGATTTGTGGTGGAGGAAGACTATTGCATTTTGAACTCAAAGAGAGGGTTTTTGACTTTCGTAAAGATCAACAGTTCATTGCTCACTCTCTTTCTTTTCAACTGCTTAGGATGGATTCTTAAGATGTTGCCCTCAACAATCATGCTGAATATTGAGCTGTTGTTTTAGGAGATTCATTAGCTCATGTCAATGTCAGTTATGTAAAGTCATTTTGAAGTCAGGAAATTTCCATGAGAAAAGATCCTTTCATGTTATTCCCATCACGACCATTCACCAATTCATAATGCATATGAGAAAGATGTTGCTCAATTCAGAATGGTCAGGAGAATATGTTTTCATATTTAAAAAGCAGAAAGGGAGAGCATTATACATTCTCTACCTTGTGCCAATGTGATATCAAGATCAACCACTGAGGAAAGGGAGATTTGAATCAGCAGGTTTTATCAAAAAAGCACAAACTTACCACTCAAAATGCAGAGACACCATCGTTGAGCTCCTTTTTCAAATCAACTGTGTTCTCTGAAAAGTGACTGCAGATGAGCTGTAACATTTACCATGGTGTGAAACCTTGTAACCACCTGTCTTATAGGAGTATATCAACCGCAATGTAAAAGTTGATGAAGAAATCAACAGTGACTCCTCTGTGGTGAGAGACCTAATATGTCAGGGTGAAAACCACAAAAATATTAAGCGAGTCTTGAATGCCATATTTTCTATAGAGCTATGCATGCCATTAAAGCCAATAAACTCTTCCTTCCTTTGCAACCAACAGTGATGGTTGGGGGGGTGGGATGGGTGCGGTGGTGATACAGCACAGTGACAGAAGGCAGCATATGGCCTAGTGGTTAGCTCTGATACCTGCCAGCAACCGGGGTTCGATTCCACCCTCAGTGTGGAGTTTGCACATGCTCTCTGTGGGTTTCCTCCAGGTTTCCCCCCACAGTCTAGAGTTGTGCAGGTTAGGTGGATTAGCCATGAGAAATGCAGGGTTACTGGGATGGGCTAGGTGGGTGTATAAGTGGAGTGCCCTTTGGAGGGATTGCTTCCACACTGTGGGGATTCCATGATTCATAAGTGTTTGCCTAAATTTTGAAGTATAGCATTTCAATTTTAAGAAGAGTGTCTCGCACTTAGTTTTGGATCTAATAGAAACCCAGGAAACCTTGGAAGCAATTGCAATAGGAATATCCAAAGCTGGTATCTTTGATCTGGACCTGAGGGAAACTTTCCAGTCAGCTCACAATGAATTTTAATTTCAGAAAACACAAGGCTACCTAAAATCGAACTCAAAAAGCCATTGTTGCAGCCAACTGTTTGGTTCTTATATTTTATAATGCAAAATGGTTCACTGTTAGAAACCTTGATGTTGATGCAGAAAACATTATATTCAAGGTGTGATTTAATTTGAAGTATTTCTCGGAGTAGAACAAACAAACAAATGAGGGATTTCAGTGACCTTGCTGAGGTGGAGGAATGCACTGATGCTGTGGGTTATCAGTGGTCCTTCTCTAATGCCAGCTATTGCCAGGTGTTGATATGCTGAAAACTAGATACAAATGATGTTCAGAGTGTAGGTGAGCAACCTTGCCTTGAAATGCTATGGAAAAGATTTTTTGGATGATGGTTTATCAATGAAGAGGCTGAGTTTACTTTCATTTTCACAGTAATGTTCTGAAAGTATCCACAGACTGTGTTGAAGCTCTAGAGGGCAAATTATTCAGTAACCTCTCAGTCTCAGAGGAACCTGGAGGAAGAATTCTGGACAAGGTTCACGATGAAATATGAAGATATGGTAGGAAAATGTGAGAGACTTTAGAAATTTGTTTCAAAAGAATCAAGAGGTACTTGTTTGATTGATATGACTTATCTGAAAACGAACTTTCACAGCATAATGTTCAATTTTGCATTTGTTCAAGCACACAGTCTTAAAAAGATTAACATGACTCTGTCATGTGAAGTATTTGGCTTTGTGGAAAACATTTTTCTTTGTTTGAGATGAAGTATTGCCAGTGCAGTGATTTTGTTTTCAGCAGAGCCTGGGGCAAAATATTGACAAACATAAAGAAAATTGCTCTGACATATTCTTCATACCATGCAGCAATGTTCATACATGTTTGCTCCATGATAATTACGATTTAGAGAAAGGAAAAGCACAGTCAAGAAATGGACAGTGTGAAATTTTCAGAGGAATGGCAAAACATATGCTTGGGGAATAATACACCTCTGCATGCTATCACGAATGGACAAAAGTATAAACACTAATTGTTCCAATCATGAGTACATTGCTTTTAAATTATTACTGTTATTAATTATACCGCATATGTTTGTTATTAATATAGTTATTGCCAGTAAATATTACTTAAGCAATTCAGTGTTGTATTTACAATTGCAGTCCTCAGAATTAATTATATTGGCAAGTCATAAGTTTGTAGCCATTGTACACATGCACTTGTGCAGCGATTGGATGCCCGGAGGGTAGATCTGTGTCCTGTAATCCTATCCTGAGTCTTAATCCTAATTAATATATATTGATAAAGTGATCTGACTCAAGTAGATTATATTAACTGCCCAGCATTAAAATGGCCACAGCTAGTATTGGGAAAGGAGAGTTGCTTAACTTTAAACTCAAGTGACTCTTGTGATGCAATAGCATAGTCCCTAACTTTGAGCCAGGAGGCTTGTGTTCAAGTCCCACCTCCTGCAGAGGTATGTAGTAACATTGCTGAACATGTTGATTAGAACATGTCTAATTTTAACACATCTTCTGCTACTATCATTGTTCTACCTTTTAGAATAAATACTTCAGATTGATAATCCAAGTTGAATGGAAATTTAGGAACCTAGCACTTCACAGAATATAAATGAAGCCTTAGGGGATGTTCAAACAAATCTAAAAATGTCAGATTTAAATTAGAAAAGGAGATGAGAGGACACATTTCTGGGATCCAGAGACTCAACTTGGCTGCATAATTCTTATCGTCGCCTCTTTTCTTCAGCATTGGCTAAAATGCACTCTTTGATAAGAGGAACACTTTAACCCTGTGCATAACATATTTATGACTGATGTTCTTTTTTGTATCTCTCTTGTGAAGTGCCTTGGGGTGTTTTGCAATGTTAGAAGCTCTATGTAATTCTAAGTTATTTAAGTAAAGAATTTCTGGCCCCAGACTTCCATGGAGTACTATCCTGATATTTGACTATCCTGACTGGCAATGCTTCTTCTGAAGAAAATATTGTTGAATTTTGCCTGCCTACCTCACACACTTAGAAAATCTTGTGCTGGCTCAATGTTGGGGCATAGTTCAAGCAACACCTTCTGGATGTTATGGTGCACTCAGATCCTCTGCGGACAAGGGCTGAACCTATTGTAAAAGTAATATTCTTTCCTTTTCTTTGACTTTCCATGCCTCAACTCGATCTCCCTGTTAGGACCTATTTGATTTTTAAATGCATTCATTAAGTATTCTATGTTGTTATTAGTGGAAGTAAATCTCTTAATTGAAACCTAAAGAGGGGGAAGCAGGATAATTTTGTCGTTTCTGCACTTCACTGTGGGAATGAATAATGATGAGTTCTTTCTATCTGAGTAATGTTAATTCATGCTGTAAAATTTTCATGAATTTTATTTGTCAGCCGAAATGAAGATTGATTGCACTGACAGCTGTTCAGAATGCATTAGGAAGAATAATTTTGTCGTGCATTATCGGTCGCAATTGGAAATGATACTTTTTCAAATATTATTGTTCTATAATGTTGGGATTAGAGCAAAATAATATAATTCCCTGAGATTCATTTATCCGCCATTTCAAAGAAAGCATTAATCAATTTATAAACTGTTGTTGCATATTAAAAAAATCAGCTCCTATAATCTCCATATCATGTAGCAATGTAGTACTCATGCTACATGTGTACTGTCCATGATGACCACCATGTGGAAAAATGACAAGATATTATATACTAGAGAATCACACAAATATGTTAGTTGTTTGAATGTTAATGGCTGACATATTGCAACTTCAATGTTTTTGTTTTTTCAAAGTAGATTAATTGAATTTTATTTGTTTTCAGGAAGATTGATCACACCTACGATGATCATACTTTTCAATAATGATTGTCACTCACTACCAGTTTAAATAAATCACATTTAATTGTGCTTTTCATGGTTGTGTTGTGTTGACATGACCTAATTTATAACTTTGTACCTCATACATATGCAATTAACGGTTTGTTTCATGCGATCGAACGTAGTGCAATTTCCACAGAAATTTGAAAAGAAAGCTTGAACCTCAAAAGATTATTTCTGTGCTGGCAGATCATGACTTCTTTATGGAGAAAGTAACTCTTCTTTTGGTTAAATATCATATTAAGCTTCTTTGACAGATAGTAGATGGGTACACTTTTCAATGTATAGAATCAAAAAGACTAGCAATAATCAGAATTCAGTCCATATTCTGTGATGATTTATCAGCTCTCAAGTTGAACTACCAGTGAAAATATTACAATTACTCTCCAGCAGAGAGATATGGAATCAGCAAGAGTTCCCACTTCTAATTGCTATTCAGGGACCCCTGCTGAAAGGTGTGGAGATCAGGTGAGGGTTAGAAAGCAGGGCTTGACAGCTATGTACTCCGTAGTTAAAATGGATTTAGTGGAATTTTATAAATTACAACCTGCAGAATTTATGTTTTTATCCATGCTGCACTAACATTAAATCTAACCTTAATCCATTTAGTCTTAAAATAAACCAATAGGAAGTTTCCTAGACAATAAATTGAAAAAGCTGGTTTAAGTTTGTGCTAGAATCATGTGTAATTTACTGTACAGATGTAGCTGTCAAAATCAGATTGTTTCCAAAAATTTGACAGTTTAAATTAGATGAGGACAGAGATTTAGAAGAAATCTGAACCAAATATTTGATTACAAAGAATGTCTTTTTTTATTGAATCAATTCAGGCTCAATTTATACCGCAACACTATTTTTCAAAGTCTTTAGATTCCCCAAGCAGTAAACAAAACAAGACTTGTACAGGCTGTTCTACTCTCCTGTGGCCCAGAAATATGATATCAATACTTTTATTGTATGTTATATAAATATACTAAGTTGTGACTAGACTTATCACTGAGTTTATTCCTTTATCACTACTGAATTGTCGCTTTTATTTTGTTTGGATTATTTTCTTTGCCAATTTTCCTCTGCTCCTTTCTTGAAAGTTTTCACTTTGTACTGGTATTTGCAAAATCGATTTTTGCCCGAGTTGTTTGTTCTGGATCAGTTAAACATGCATTTCAGTAATGAAGGGGTTAAATCCATGTGGTTGATTTGAACATACTCTCACAATGGTACACTATTGGCTGGGCAGTTAAAATAAGCAGGATATGTATCTTATGTACTTGACATTTTTCTGTCTTTTCAACTTAGAGCTAGCATCTGCAGTTGGTTAAGGCTCTGCCTGAAACAGACAGGGACTTCATAGAAATATATGAAGCAGAGTTCTGTTCTTTCACAATGTGATGTAGGATACGTTTGCAATACGTGCATGGTGAATGAGTTATTCTCATGCGATTTGACCCCTGATGAGTAAGGTGAATCTCTTGTTTTCTCTCTGTATGTGGTCAAGCAAAGTAGAAGACTTGTACAGCTTCTGAAATGACTACAAGTTAATTTGTTATTTTATATGCTTAAACCATTGCAACTCTTTCTAGCAATCCATTGCTCTATTTAAAATGATATCAATACACGGTTGCAGGAAGGTGGCAATTTATTTAAGTTGACAATTACTATTTTGCTGGATGTCTTGGTATTGTGTGAGTATGCAGGAAACCCAATGCATTACAACAGCCTCCTGATCAATCAAGGAGACACTCCATCACAACTAAAACGTTCCTGTCTAACTCCATTGCTATTTGCACAAGACCTGCTGAGAGTATAAAGGTGGCACAGGTGTTTATTCAATTTTGAATTTCACTTGTAAATAGTTCATCCTATATTAGTTTCATATTATTCATATCCGCATCATTTTTATTTGTTGAGACTAGCTTAGTTGGGGATCTAAGTCTAAATGGTTGGCACAAGAAAGAAAATGGCATGGTGAAAATGTTGCTTGACTAGCAATCTTGGACAGCAAGTGAAATTTGAATTCAAACAAGAAAAAAGTGGATTATAAAACTAGTTGCACTAATGATAGAAATGATAACTATCACCAATTGTTGGAAAAACCTATCTGAGTCAGTAGTGCCCTTAAAGATGGCAGATTTTCTTACCTAATCTGGTCTGGCCAACTTGTGAATCCTCACAACAGTGTGGCTAATTCATAAATGCCTCTAAGTGTTCAGTTCAAGGGCAATTAGGGATGGGCAACACTTATTGACCTTGCTGATACATCGCATGAATGAATAAAGAAAAAGAAAATGATTGACGCATATAGCATAGTTAGGCACATTTCCTTTAATGTGGAGAAACAATCTTGTTTGAATGACTGCTATTGAATGTTGAAGTTAGTATCCAATGTTGCGTTCACCATTCTAAGGCAGGACATCAATTGCAACAGGATGTGTGTAATGTTATGAATGTACCCAAAGCTCAATAAGGACTCTGTCAGCAAACACCCTAAGATGAATCAACATTTGAATAGTACCAATAACCCCCTTTAGGGCCCTCATGTTGTACCTTGATTAAGTACAATCTGATTGTCCTCACCATCTCCAACCATACCCATGAAGTAAAAACAATGATATATCCATGAAGCCAGATCCAACCTACATCACTCCGCCAAGACCCCAAACCTACCCTCTGTCTTTCTTTGGATTCCTCTTGTACTCCCCACAAGCCCCATGAACCCACTCCACAATTCAACACTGCCACCAGCACTGATTCTCCTTGACTGTGATTTTGCATGTGAGATAGAAGAAGTTAATCACTGTGGGCTATGTTTTACAATCTCCAATTGGTATATTAGAAGGCAGGAGTAGCTAATAAAATAAACCTAGTGGTCTAAGCACTATCTTCCCACCCAGCCCGACCTATCTCCCACATTGTAGTGGGCAGGTAAGGAGTCTGACATTCCACCCACCTTTAGGCCTGTTAAGTTTTGGACTGCTAAAAGGGTCTTTTCTGCCTCCAGCACAGTATGGACCAGCATCCAGCAAGAAGTATAGAACAAAGTGCCTCTTTAGAAGCTCCCCTGTGCCCACTGGAGAGCAGGTACCCCTTTAATTCTCCTCCACTGACCTTCTCTAACCTTGGCACTCTGCCTTGTAGCTAGGCTTCCCAGCCTGGCCTGTTCAGAATACCACAGCATCAATTGGTCCAGTATGCTAACAAATTGTTGAGATTTTGCTAAACAAAAGTGTGATGATATGTGGATTATTGTGATTAAAAATTCTGATTAGGCCTTGGTTGAATGTTGCTGAATTGCTTTACCCAATTCACTGTGTATGGCTATTGTGAAAACTTTATTGAAGTATGTCACCTCACTTATAGTACTATGCCCAATGTTCTGAGAGAAATGTAAGAATGTTTGAAAGCAGACATCTTGGTAACATACAACCATCAACAATTTGTATCCCCAGGTTTTTCAGTATTTGCCAAGACATAGGGATTTAGGCAGGTGATATTATCATCTCACAACTGCAGTGCAATGACCCAGCTGAGATTTAATATTGAGGTTGTTTTTATGATCCCAGACCAGGCCACCAACTTTATGTTGTGATCGCAGATGAGATTACCAAATTATCTTATGGACATGTATTGTATTAGGGACTTTTAGTTTTAAAATTGACAAAATGTAAGTTTTAGGGAGCTTACCAAGAGAAAGAAGCCACAAAATTCCATAGTTTTGAACAAACAACCAGACTGTACTATATAAGTTACAACAATAATAACGCAACCTATGTTATTTATACAACTTACTTTTAAACATAAACGTGTAGTAAGTATGGGCAAGATAATATGGTTGAACACACCATAACATACAGAAAAATATAAAATATAATCAATACAGATTCCATGGATCCCCAATAATTTTCCCCAGATGATAATGACATTAGAAGTCAACAAATCTCATTGAACTTTACAAAAGATTACAATTTTTCAATTTTGGTCATCTGACCTTTAAACTCCCTCTCAAGAATTGCTTCATCATGGACTGCCTCATCAACTGTTCCGGTTCTGTTTTATCACCCTCCTTTCCTGGACTCATGCTCCTCTGGACTTTGAAAACTACAGTCCAGTTTTCACAGGCACAATTCCAGCTTTTCACTCATCCCGCTAGTCGGCCACCATGATAAAAACTGCACCCTCCCCTGCCCATTCCAGGTTTTCCCTGAGTTCTCATCTTTCTTGGCTGCATCAGGCAGACAGTGTATTTGGCTTTTCAACTCACATTCTTGCAAGTTTCTTCTGAGCCCCTCATGACTTTCCTGGTCACATAGCTAGCAAACGTTCCAGATCCCCTGGCTGATTTCTGAATCTTGATTCAATCCAGGAAAGCTGGATAAGCTGGACATTTTTCACTGGAGCATAAGGGGTTGAGAGGTGACCTTGTAGAAGTTTATAAAATAATGAGAGGTGTAGATAGAGTTAATGGTAGGGGTCTTTCCTCTAGGATGGGGGATTTCAAGACTATGGGTCATATTTTTAAGGCAAGAGGAGAGAAATTCAAAAAGACATGAGGTACAAATTTTTTATGCAGGTGGTGGTTCATGTATGGAATGAACTTCCTGAGGAAGTGGTAGATTTGGGCACAATTAGAAAGTTTTTTTAAAACTTTGGATAAGTACACAAATGGGAAAGGTTTGGAGGGATATGAGCCAGGAATAGGCAGTTGGGACTAGTTTAGTTTGGGATTATGGTCACATGGACTGGTTGGACCAAAGAGTCTGTTTCCATGCTCTAATACTCTGTGACCATTAGCTGCCTTCTATTTCTCCACCTCTTCCTGAGTGAATTCTAACAGCACATTCTAACAACCCCTTTCTCCAACCATCTGAGACTCTGGAACTGCTTCTCAGTGATCCCAAACTGTCCTACATGATGAATTGAAACACTTGCACAAGTGCCACCCCTATCACCGGACAGATTTCACTTTTGCAACCTAACAACTTTATAGTCCTGAATGTTACAATTTTGCCATTTTCACAGAATGCTGGCTTTTAGCAGAAAAAATACTTTATAAAAAGAATAATTCATCACACTGTTAAGCACAAGATACAATAAATCCAATCATTCAGAGTTTCAAGCATGATTAGATTGCCAATTCACCATGAGTGAAGTTGTAGGAGCAACTCACACGGAAACTTATGTATCATCCCAGGATGATAGAACTCCTGATTGCTAGACACTTCTGTGACCTGGATGTCCAACAGAGGAAGAGACACATGCATATATTGGCATGAAGCAATGACAATAATATGAGAGATCGATAAAGATTCAAGAAATACATCATTATGATTTGATACAGCTGACCATGTTTGGCTGGTGTAATTGGAGGAGTGATTCATTTGCAAATATGGTGGGGTGCTGCAGTTTAGAGATTGATCTTAATGCAGAAATTAATTTCATTTCATCTATAATGATGAGACTTGCAAGCAGATGGTAGGAGTTTAAAGCCTTTCATGTAACACTGGCCCTCAGCAAATTTCTGACCTGACCACATTTTCCAAAATAAGTAACACCAACGATAACATCAGGTAATCTGACACCAATCACTGATCTTAGATCTGGAAGATAGTGTCAGCGTCCATTTTAAGAACTTATTTGATTTTTTTATAGTTTACCTATGATTATGAACCAGGGGACACAGTTTAAAAATAAGGTGTAGGCCATTTAGAGCAGAGTTGAGGAGAAACTTCTTCACCCAGAGAGCGGTGGATATATGGAATGCTCTGCCCCAGAAGACAGTGGAGGCCAAGTCTCTGGAGGCTTGCAACAAAGAGATGGATAGTGCTCTTAAAGATCATGGAATCAAGGGTTATGGTGATAAGGCAGGAACAGGATACTGATTGTGGATGATCAGCCATGATCATAATGAATGGTGGTGCTGGCTTGAAGGGCCGAATGGCCTACTCCTGCACCTATTGTCTATTTTCTATTGTGTAATTGATTTGGTTACATTTCTGAGTTGTTCTTTGCACTCTGAAATTGTTAGATAGTCCATAATTGTTTTCTAAGGGGAAAGATTCAATGTAGGGTCCCCTTTTGTAATACATTTGATTTTATATTGGTTTCATTTAATTTATTATTGTCACATGTACCTCAGTACAGTGAAGTTTTGTTTTGTATGCAGTACAAGCAGATCATAACATTAAAGAACATATAGATCATAGGGTATTTAGACAGAGCGAGGAATACAAAGTTATGGCTGCACAGAAGGTGTCCAAAAATAAGATCAACACTAGATTTGAAATTAGTGAGGTCAATTCAGCAGACTAATAACAGCTGGGATGAAACTGTTCTTGAACCTGTTGGTACAGGTGTTTAAACTTTTGTATCTCCTGCCTAACTGAAGAGGTTGGAAGATATTAGAACTAGGGAGGGAGGGGTCTTTGATGATGTTGACTGCCTTTCTGCAGCAGCAAGAAGTGTAAATGGTGTCAGTGGATGGGAGTTTGGTTGCATGATTGTCTGGGCTGTGCAGACAATGTTCTGTAGTTACTTGCAGTCCTAGGTGGAGCAGTTGCTATACTAAGCCATGATGCACTCCGATAGAATGCTTTCTATGGTGCATCTGTAAAGGTTGGTGATAGTCCTTATGGATATGCCAAATTTCCTTAGCCTCAAACATTTGTGATGTTTGAGTTATTATCAGAGGACAAATCCTTTGTTTTTGGCTCTAACCCATTTGTGTGTTGTCCAGCAAAGCAACAGATTTGTACAACCCTTGAAACTGCTTTCCATGAGCTTGTTGATTTATTGAAACAATGTAGGACTATGTCTATTATTTAAAGACAACACAACTAGGATGCCATTATATTTTAGCCTGACCTGAATGACAAAACCATCACAACTTCTCTGTTAGGCCAAAGCAGATCATCATTGGAAATTTGTAAGGATGAAGATGAGTCATAAAAATGATTTCCTAATGAACCTGTTCAGAAATGTTATTACGCATCTCTGGAACAGGATGGATTTGAATCCGGGCCTTTTGGCCCAGAAGTAGGGATATTAAAGTATCACTGTATCACAAGAGCCCGTTAATTT
Source organism: Chiloscyllium plagiosum (assembly GCF_004010195.1). Classification (NCBI taxonomy): domain Eukaryota; kingdom Metazoa; phylum Chordata; class Chondrichthyes; order Orectolobiformes; family Hemiscylliidae; genus Chiloscyllium; species Chiloscyllium plagiosum. The sequence continues at coordinate 19,694,131 of NC_057729.1, read as the reverse complement.
TCCCTTAAGGCAGCACAAGCAAAGCCACAGGACTCACTTCCCTTCTGCAAGATCCTCCTTTCCCCTTGCTTGGTACCTGATAGGTAACTTTTGGAACATAAGAATAAGAGTAGGCTAATTATCTCTTCAAGTCTGGTTACCGTTCTGGGCATGGAGTTGAACAATCAAAGTGATTTCTTGCCAGAAACCCACCCTGAGTTAAAATCTACCATTATGACATAGATTCATAGAGAAGTATAACACGGAAACAGACCCTTCGGTCCAACTTGTCCATGCCGATCAGATATCCTAAATTAATCTATTCCCATTTGCCAGCATTTGGCCCATATCCCTCCCTATTCATATACTAATTGAGATGCCATTTTAAATTTTATAATTGTGTCACCCATTAACTTTCTAATGAAGGAAATGGGGAAGAGTTGTGGTCTGAACAGTTTAAATATATCAATATGCTGGCATCATTGTTCTTTATTTATGTCAATTGGTGGGACTGTGAAATGCAGGAATTCTGAAACCAGTCAACTGGAATGAAAATATGTTAGGCCATTGGTACAGATTATTTACATTCCATATTCATGAAAAGCTGTTCTGATTTAATTCAATTATGAGAGGTGTCTTGTCTACTCACAGTTCAAAGGGCAGGCCCCAGTCTGGGGTAATAACTTTGATTGCTTCATTCTTTCAACAAAGAGATAGATCACTGGCTGCCTGCCACACTAAATGGTTAACAGTCTATACAGACATTTTGAATTGCTGCTTTAAAGGGGCATTGCCTTGAGGTAGACTTTGGTCTGTGTCAGTCATCCAAATTCTGCTGTAGGTAATTTGAATCTAACTAAAATTCTCCTTCAAATTGGACCAGAAGCTGACAAAAAGAGGAAAAGTGAAATAATTTGTGTTTATTTATTCCATTTTGTGCCTCAGGATCTCTCAAGCCACTTCAAAACCAATGATGAATTAATGACTTCTTACTTAAATCATAGGTACAGAGTCTCCAGTGTCCAACAGTCTCTTCAGAGCGAGGAACTTGGACTAGTCTGTACATTCTTTTCATGAACCTGGTATCATCTTATTTTCAGTAGAGTGCAGTGTGTGATCTAGTTTCTGTTTTGGGGTTGTAATGATCATAGTGAAATGGACTAACAATATTTAACATTCATCATTTGACTTTAATGCCTGAGATATTCATGGATGAAAGGTGATTTGGAAAAGGACACTACTGACATAAATTGAATGCTATGATCATCTGATGAGTCCAGGCAACCCTCTTGGAATACAAATCAGCTACATTAGAATTACCATTTTAATCACTCTTGCAAGACAAATTCACATTAGGATCTGAAAAGTCACCTGTGAAGTATTCAGTTTGAAAATGACAATGGAGCTAGACTTTGGAATATATAAAACTCATATTTCAGCATGCTTGCGTTTGGGCAGCACAGAGAGGAAAATAACATAGATTAACAATATCCAATTTACTGAAAACTCTTCTCTCCCTCTGTCTCCCAAACTTAAAAGCCAGTACAAAGCTTACCAAACAACTTTAAACAATCGCCACTCACTGGAGATTAGAAGAAATTAGGATTGTGAAAGGTTGGCAAATATCAGTTGCCAAGCCAATGGATTGTATCCCGAGAAACTGTTTCATGCTGAGCAACATGAAGGCTCTTTGCAGCCAGCAGTGAGTTGGAGTTGCCAGGTACCTGTTCTGATTTCTATGTCAAAAATTCTTGATGCCTAGTTTGTTTTGCAAATTGGCAAGATAGGAACCTACATATTAAAAAAGGGAAGATGTGCAGTTCATCAGGCATTTAATTAGCAATAATCTATCTTAATAAGCAACTCGCCATTGTCTAGTGAGAAATTCACTGTGATGCCTGCAAGTTAAAAGATGCAGTGAGTCACTCCCAACGTAATGATTAAGATTTGTCTGACTTCTCATGCAATTCTGTCACATGTTTTGCCATAGCCCATGTCATTTAGCCCTCTACCTGATTCTACACCTGTCTCTTAAAGGTATACTGATTATGGGACATTACACAACAAAATTTCATGTTCATGTGCTTTCGTCAATTATTTGAGCATGAGTACCATAATTCTCAGGACCACAGAGGGAGCCTGAAATGTAATGCATTCTGATCGATATTCATTTGTTAAGTTCTCAGAAAGGCTCATTCAGCAATAGCAGAGATCAGTTTAAGCAATTATTTGACTTGCCATAGAATTATCAAATCTATCAGCTGATTTATGTAAACTCTTAAAAACATAATTTTGTACTGGATGCTTTTTTGAAGCTATGCCACTATAGCTACAGATAAAATTATTTATGAAATAGCATAACAATGAATCAAGTGTTGTATTTTGGGGGAACGAAACATTGTGAATGAGTGGATAAATATATGGATCAGATTATTTCAAATTGTTCCATAATTTCTATAAAAAAGATCAACCATCAGTGAGATGTTTTCCTAGTTTTCACCTGACCTAAATCATGGAATCATACAATCCCCACAGCAATGGAAGCAGGCCCTTTGGCTCATCAAGGCCACACTGAACCTCTAAAGAGCATTCCACCCAGACTCATATGCCTACCCTATTGCGTAACCCTGCAATTCCCCTTGGGAAATCCACCCAGTCTACACATCCCTGGACACTGTGGGTAATTTAGCACATTTTTGAACTGTGGGAGGAAACCGAAGCACCTGGAGGAAACCATGCAAACTCAGGGAGAATATACAAACTCCTCACAAACAGTCATCCAGGGCTGGAATCCAACCTGAAGGCTGACCTCTTCTGGAAAATGCTCTACAGGTACTCACCAGTCCCTTGCTGACATGGCTATTTTTCATGTGGAAGGCTAGTTAATAATTGCTGTAGGTTATTTAATTACCGAGGCATTACAAACAAGTCCAATCCAGTCTACACCAATGTCACGCTGTTTTCCAGTAGAGATTATTGCTTATCAATCAGAGCTTACTTTCTTGCCCTTAGCATGGTAGAATTGAGGGCCACTATATCATAACAATCAGATTAACTTGCTATGTCCAGAATAGGGGTGGATCCAGGAGCCTTTTGGTCTCTCTATTACTACAGCTAAGTTTGAAATTAAATCTTTGGTAAATTTCTGTCTGCATATATAAACTCTAGTTTGCGCCTCAGGCTGTGATTGAGATGCAGATGTGGGATCAGTTAATATATATGTAAAGAATTGTTTCCAGAGCTCTCTAGACTTCTCTGATGAATTCCTTTAGTTTTGTGCAACAGCAAAAAATGCAAAGCAGAAAATAATTGTCAAAGGTAAATCTTATGCCATTAAAGTCAGAATTGCGTGAATGGCTAAATTGGGAATTAAAATGAATTCTTTCTTGTGTGATTCAGAATGAATAGAATTTTCCATTTCCATAGACATTTTCCATTAAAAAATATTGAAATTCTTTTAATTCTGAGAAGTAAGTGCACATATTTAATATACTCATTGAACTAGTTAATGATATAATTCCTAGAAATACAGTAAATTATTTAAGGCTTATGAAAGAATAAATGTGGAATACATATTATGACATTTTTTAAATTAATAGAATTCTGAATTTCATACAAGTGAGAGGATCATTCTTTAAAAATACAAGCATTTTGATAGTTAAATTCTATATTTTTAATTCAGTTAATTATATGCATGTATTATTATTTCAAAGTGGAGTACAGTTGATTGATTTCTGATAGCCACTTACACAATACAAAAGCATTCCCACCTCCAACAGAGTTGAAATTGAATCCTTGAAGAGTGTAGACTATTCAACATGACTTTCTGTTCTGCTTATCTGTAAGAGTCCACATGACACATCTCTAATAATTTTGCCTGAGGGAAATAATTGGGATACTGGTGCGATTTGCTGTGTCCTTCATAATTTAGAATTAGAACGGATTGAAAATGTGTGGATTCTGAACTTGCACATATTCAACTGACCTTCATGCTGCATTACGTTATCAGTTTGAGCAATGCACTGAAAATCAATGTGATAATGCTTTCTTCTAATTCTTTAGATCTCCGGGTGCCTCAAAGCTTGCATAAGCAAAACATTTGTATTAGCATTTTTAGGATTTGCTTCTCCACTAAAATTCAGATAAATCTTCCAAGTAGGGACTTGAGAAAAATACTAATGCTACAAATTTGAAACTGCCATAGGAACGTTCTCCGACTCAGTGGCCTCAGTAACTCCCCGAAGCCTTCTTAGTATCTTACTTTTAGCTAGGGAGTTGATTTACATTTCTCTGTCCTGACTTCTATAATATTGAAGCCAGAGAGATGTAACAAGATCCTTTGTCATCCAGAGCAGAAAATCATGTCTTCTGTACATGTACTTCATCAAAGATTCAGATCAGTTACTTTTGGGTGGGGCAAGGCTTGATATGAATCATCACCTGCTTTATTCTCAGTAAGTTGAAAATCCAGAACATAATTACAGACGTTTTACTCGTGTCCATTGTGCAACTTGTTCTTGTTAATACTGTAAAACTAATGAGCATCATGTGGAACAGCTTGCTTAACAACACTGATTTTTAAAATCATCTATTTAATATCCCATTCTTCTCACAGTTTTTACTTTCTGTTTATTTGTGGAACATCCTACTGTCTAAGGTCAAGTTGCTTACATGTTCATCTCAGTGTCTCTCTTTTTTTTGGTTGTCTATTCCTAGAACGAGATCAAAAACCTCCTGACACCAATGGATGTAAAGATTTTTTAAATGTGCAAAGTTCCCCAATTTATTTGTCTTTTGGACCCATATTGATTGGAAGCACAGACTTGCTCTCCGAATTGAACAGGAATCGGTATTTATTGATAGTAAGTAAACTCTAGCAATGGTAAACAGTTATAATTCATTGGCTTGTAATCGTATTAACTAAGCTCTAATCCCTTTATTAACTCCCCCTTACACACATGCATGCATTCACACAGACAAATAGACAGTGTAAAATAAGTTACGGACAGAGGGCTGAGGCCGGATAAAACAGTCTTTGTTCCTTTGTTGTTGGGATGATGATAATGACTCTTTTGCTGGCCCACTGCTTAAATTGTCTTTCTCCAGATGCTTCCACATGTTGGTAAGCGACACAATGTGGCTGGTACACTCACTAAAAAGTCTCTCACTGTTCAGTTAAAATCATAGGTTATAGCAATTGGCACAGGAAAAATAAACTGGTTTTCTTCAAATTTACATTTTTTTTAACAGCTTCCAAGCTGGGAAAGAACTGAACACTTCTCTCTACGAAACCAAATTTGAAGATGACACTAAAATAGGTAGGAAAGCCAGTTGCAATGAAGAAAAAAAAAAATTATAAACAGTTAAGGATAAGTAAGGTGAATAGGCCAAAACTTGGCAGATTAAACTTAACATGGATAAGTAAGAGGTTATCCATTTTGGGCAGAGGAATATCTAAATGGAGAGAAATTTCAGAATGTTTCAGTGCAGAGGGATCTGCATGTCTTCATGCATGAATCATAGGAGACTAATACACAGGTACCACAGGTAATAAGGAAGGCAAATGGAATTTTGTCATTTATTACTAAAGGAATAAAGTCTGAAGGTAAGAAAATGAAACCAATATTGATTGTCGGAAAAAAAAATCTGGTTCCCTAATATTCTTTAGGAAAGGAAACTGTCAACCTTACCTGATCTGAACTACAGGTGACTCCAGACCCACAGTAAAGTGGATGACTCTTAACTATCCTCTGGACTGGATAATAAATGTTGGCCTAGCTACCGATGCCCTTATCCCACAAATGAACAAAAAGAAGTTGCTTTTTATTAGAAGGCATTGGTGGGACTGCATCTAGAGTATTGCATACAATTTTGGTTACAACTTTGGTCCTCTTGAGGGGGAATGAAGTTGCATTGGAGGCAATCGGAGAAGATTCACTAGATTGATTCCCGAGATGAGGGGTTTGCCTTATGAAGAGAGATTTTAATTAGTTTTGTATTAAAGGATTATGGAGACCAGGCAGAAAAATAGAGTTGAGGCCAAAATGAGATCAGCCATGATATTTTTAAATGGTAGAGCAGGCTCGAGGGGCTACTTCTGTTCCTAATTCTTACATTCTCTCTCTCTTTCTCTCTCTCCCTCTTTCTTCCTACCACCCCTCCCTCCCAACTTTTGCTGAGAACTAATCACATGGTAGGCAAGAAAGGTCTCTGTCATTGATAACTGTCACTCGTCCATAGATTAATTGACCTCTTATTGCCAGCAAAAACTGAATCCTACCCCTCTCAATGCCAAATTATCTGCAACCCAACTTCATTTCCATGCCATTCAAACAATTACTGAAGATACCTGGATCAGTGTCAGGTTACTTCCTTTCAAAATGGCAACCAACCTTTCAAACACTGATTTTAAAAACAGCTCTTTCTAATTTCCTTACACAAGTTTTAAAAAGACACTGTCCTTACAAAGGTTTTTTTTAGTTTACTATCTGCTGCCTTAGTCTTCCCTTCTTCCCTCCCGAATAGATCAAGTTTTATAACATGTTTACAATAACATTTCAGCAAAACTGAAAGACGTAGCCACTGAGTGTTCTGGGTGCAGAGGCAGACTGTGTGAAATATCTGTCTAGGTGGTCCAGGGCTTTCTTACAGCTTAACAAAAAAGCAAAAAGCAGCTCTCTAGCCCTCTCACACCACCTGTGCCCAATCCATGCCACCTCATGCTAGTTCATACATTTCACCAATTTCCCATGACTCCTATGCACCTCATGCCAACTTTTACCCTCACCCAACCATAAAGGTCCTTTTTTGTTTCCTTTATTCACTCATGGGAAGTGGGTGTCACTGCTGTGTCAGCATTTATTGCTCATCCCTAGTTGCCTTGAGAAGGTGATGGAGAGCTGCCTTCTTGAACTGCTGCAAACATTTGGTGGTACATTTAGAATGCCATTAGGAAGGGAATAAAATTATCATCGTTAGGGACTTGAGTGCCAGGGTTGGAAAGGATGCTCAACTCTAGAAAGGAACCTTCCGAAATGAAGGAGTTGGATTTGCAACTTCAACAAAATGCTCTTGCTCACCAAATGTGTGGAACACCAACTGTACATCACCAATACACTGTCCTGCCAAAAAGGGAAGTTCAAGACCTCTTGAAGGCATCCATGATTAAAGCACTGGCACATGATTGACTACTTTATTGTTTGATCCCGAGACCTAAAGGATGTTCTCATTAGCAAAGCAATGTCCAGTGCAGACCAATGCAAACTACCAGCTCATCCACTCCTCAATGTCCATCAAATGCCACCAGAAGCAGCTGAAGATGAAGAAACCATTCAGAAAAAAATTCAATGCTGAGAAGTTTCAAGACTCAAGCAAGCTAGCAAATTTTTAACAATGTCTTCACCAAAATCCCTAAAGAGTTCACTTCAGTGGTGGAAATCTGGAAAGAGCTGAGGACTGCCATCATCGCATGCTGTGAAGAACCATAGGCTACAAGACTGGGAAACAACACGACTATGTCGACAAGGATGACCACATCATTCCATCGATCAGAAAAAGAAAGCTCTGCGTGCCTGGCAAAATGACATCACCAGCAAGTCAAAGATTAGAACTCATTAAACAGCAAAGGCAGAGTTACAAAGGAAATTAGGAATATCAATAGTGGACTGAGAAAGCTGAGCTGCAACTCCTTGCAACCAAGCACACCATCTGGGGTTTCTTCAGTACCTCTAAGGCAATATGTGGATCCAACATACTTGGCCTCAAACCAGTGCAGAGTGAGGGTAGAACACTTTTGAGAGACAGGCAAAACATTAGCCTCCAATAGAAGAATAATACTTCAAAGAACTCTTAAACTTCAATTCAATCACCAATGAAGGTGTTTTGAGTAAGTGCCCAAACTGCTCATCTGTGATGATCTTAGACTCCCACCCAGTGTTCCAGAAGTTGAAGCCATCATTAGACACAAGAATGGGAAAGCTGCAGGAATAGATGGGATTCCAGTGAAGATATTCAAACTTGGAGGAGCAGAGCTTACCTGTCATCTCCATCATCTGTTCCTGAAAATCTGGAACAGTGTAGAAATCTCTTCCGATCTCAGGGTTGCTGTCATTGTTATTGTTTTCAAAAAAAGTGATAAAGTAGACTGTGTGGGGGTTACTGAGAAATCTCCCTACTCTTCATCACTGGGAAGATCATTGCCCGAATTCTCACCAAGCGCCTTCTCCCAACTTCTGAGGAATCCTTTCTGAAGTCCAATGCGGCCTCTGACCAAACTGTGGATCTATGGACATGTTTTTTACTACTTGACAACTCCAAGAGGATTGTTGGGAACACCAATAACTCTACATAGCTTTCATCTGACCAAGGATTTTGACTCAGTCAATGGGGAAATGCTATGGAAGACCCTGTCAAAGGCCGGCTTCCAGTGAAATTTATCAACATTCTCCATCTCTACCATAACAAGATGTCAGTGGTCTTCTTGACCAACAGTTATATGACAGAATTGTTTGAGGTCAAGGGAGGAGTAAAGCAGGGATCTGTCATTACCCCCACTCTTTTCTCCATCTTCATCACTACCATTCTTCATCCTGTCAAGAACAAGCTTCACAGTGGTGTGGACAATGCATATAGATGATAAAACTTGCAATCTCAACCATTTGAAATCCAAGAAGAAAACAACACAGACCTCACCTGTGGATACCTTCAATATCTGGCTGACATGTCATCACTGCTTTCTTGGAACAGAATCTTCAAACCTTACATAATGCCTTGGCAGAAGCATACTGAAGAATTGGTCTCAGCCTCAACCTCAAGAAGACTCCAATCCTTTACCACCCTTTCCCAGGCCAAGTTCTAGTCCATCCTTCCATTAAGATCAACGAAGAAATCCTCACAAACATATGAACATATCCTCTACCAGGGAAGCTACCTCTTGTCTAAGGCTGATATCAATGCAGAGATTCAATATAATAGACTCCCTACAATGTGAAAGCAGGTCATTCAGCCCATTGAATCCACACCAATCCTCCGAAGAGCATCCCACCCAGTCCCTGTAACTTGACATTTCCCTGGCTAATCCAGCTAACCTGCACGCCCTGGACACTATGAGCAATTTGGCATGGCCAATCCACCTAATCTTTAGACTGTAGGAAGAAACCAGAGCACCTAGAGGAAACCCACGCAGATATGGGAAGAATGTCAAAATTCCACACAGAGAGTGGAATCGAACCTGGGTCCCTGGCACTGTGAGGCAGTAGTGTTAACCACTGAGCCACCGTGCTGTCCATATCACATCTGACCTGTTAAGCCTGTCTTCAGATGTTTAAGGATGAGAGTCTTCAAAAACCATGCTGATACTAAGATCTTTCTTTATAAGGCGGTCATCCTTCCAATTCTTGCATGAGACTCCGAAACCTGGACTACATATAGATGTCAACTGAAAACTCTTGAGAACTACCATCAATGTTTTTTGCGATGGATTCTCTGCATCAGCTGGGAGGGCAGATGTATTAACATGTGCATCCTTGAAGCAGCCAACAGCACCAGCATCAAGGTCATGATCGTCTGAAACCAACTCCGGTGGGCGGCCACATGCTTAGGATTCCTGAGTTCCAACTTCCAAAGCAAATCATCTTTGCCCAGCTCAAGGAAAGCACATGAATGACAGGAGATGCATTTCGGCTTATGCCCGAAACGTCGATTCTCCTGGTCCTTGGATGCTGCCTGACCTGCTGCGCTTTTCCAGCAACACATTTTCACCTCAAGAAGTTCACCATAGATGTCAATGCATTGGAGATTCTCATTCAGAAGAAACTGACTTCGAGGAAACTCCTGCATGAAGAGACATAATTATTTGAGAACAACCGACGGCAAGAGGAAGTATAGAAAAAGAACCGGTGAAAGGAATGCCCAAAATCTCAAGGCCAGGAATCACTTCCATCTCCCAGAACCACCTGTCCAATGTGTGGTTGGAGATGCAGTTCATAGGATCTGACACAGAATTTCCTAGGTCATACTTGATTGCAATCACACTTGATTACCAATGATGATGATGAGGGTGTCTCAAGATTTTGATCATCACGATTGAGTGTTTATTTAAAATATATTGCTGAAACTTCAGTGTCACTGGGTCAAAATCTTGGAGCCCTCTCCCAATTTAGTGCCAACTCATTCCAATCCATAAACCCCACCTCCCTTCACCCACCATCCTTTGCACTTCCACTGCCATGCATTTTCTGCTTTAATCCATCATTGGCAAACCTCAGAAGCCACGTGGAGATGAAATAAAATAAATCTTTTTGTGTCTATTGATGACTTCACTATTTTTAAATAAACATTCTCAATGATAACTTAAAACGAAAAATCTTACAGAACTTAATCGATTATGAAAGCAATCAATTATATCCACAGTCCCACATCAAAGATGTTATGGTCAATCAAACTGAGGAATTTACAGACCTCCCACTGTCAAAATGAAAGACTGAGGAAGCTGTCATGCAACTCTAATCCTGTAATGATAATCCTCAGAGTTATATGGATAAACATCTGTCCAAATTGGAAGCAATCACAGCAGGCTGTTTTTTCTAAAAGTAAAGTACTTTGAGATTCAAATATCTGGACAGTGTATTAGCTCCAATAAGTTAATCCAATTTTTATGCATATTCATCAATCGCATTGGGTAGTTATTATAACAACACTTAATCTTGGCTAATATGTCCTCAATCTATTCCAAAGGACACCATTTCTCTCCCAATACCGATCAAGGCGGCCCCCTATCTCTGCAAATGCAGCTTTATTCCTTTTGCCCAACTATTAAAAGTATTGAAAGTTATGTTTTGCACATCAAACTGCAGAAAGCATTCAACATGGTTCCACATAAGGTACTCTTTATAAAAAAGAGAGAAAGGAATGGGAGGCAACTTATTGTCCTAGAAAGGGCATTGGTTAGAATGTAGAAGGCAGAAAGTGGTGATAATAAGCATGTACTCAAATTGCCAGGGTATGATTACTGGTGTGCTCTAACTATAGTATACTAGTCAGCTTTTCACATTCTCCAGAAATTATTTGACAAAGTAATATTGAGCTATATGTCTAAGTGCTACAATAAGTACACCATATGGGTGCAGGAAGTTGAAATGGCACATTGGATATTTTCTGAATGGCAAGAAGTGAATGAATGAAAAGTTTTAGGAGTCCAAATTAAAAATTCTGTGCAAGTGAATGACATATACAAAAGACAATCAAAATGAATAGCCTTTTATATAGGGGTTACAAGGCAAATATAGTGGCGTGAAATTTATGTAATAGGTTGATAGAGCTCTGGTTTGATCTCATCTGGAGTAATGCATTTAGTTCTGGACACTACAACACAAGAATAATGTATATTGCCTTTGGAGATGATGAAGCACATATTCACCAGACTGACACTGAGTCTACAAGGATTTAATAATAAGGTAAGTTCTAGAGTCCAGCCTTGTATCTTTCTAATATAATACATTAATATTCTAATTGAGGTTTTTAAAATAATTGAAGGAATCGAGCGGGTAGATACAGAAAAACTGTTTCCTTAGGTGGGATGAATGTAGGACAAGGGAATGTAACCTAAAAATTTAAATCGAAATTGTTTGCACATAATATCAGAAAATTACTTCATCATAGAAAAAAGAAAATAGAAACTTTCTTCTGTAAAGAGTGTGAAGAGTAGGTTGATTGAAAATCACAAAACTGAAATTGATGCCTTTTGGTTGGGGAATGGTATTAATGGTAGTTGTTCAGGTTGCATACTTAATCGTTCAACTAATTTACCCTGTGGTATCTGAATCTTCCAGATATGATCTTTGCCAGGATGATATGTGACAATTGAGAAAGAGGATGAAAATCCATCAGATATTGTGCTCAGAAGTGTTATCTAGTGGCTCCTGAATGTTTGAACTTTTGGTTAAATTGGAAGATGAAGTTTTGAATTCTTTGTGGAGTTGCAAGACAGCATGGCAGCTTAACTTGCTCTGCCTCTGCATTCTAACAGGATCACTGTAACGTTTGAACTGCTAAAGAAGCTGCCTCAAAGGGAACAGAGTTGAACATCTTAAGGCAATAAATAAAGTTTAAATTTTTTAGAAAAACAATATTATCAAAGAGCCAAAAAATATTTAAGGTAATTCCATCAGTGTCCAGTTTATGCATCAGGCTATTATTAATACAACTCCTCTATTCCAGAGATAAAAGCGAGTTAATATAATTTTACATTTAATGAAAAAATGCATTACCTTTTATCAGATTTAGAAGGACTTCTCCAGACTGATTATTTGAATTTGTTCTAGCAAATAAAAATTATAATTCTGGTTTGTTTATTTTTAGGGAAAGAATTACGTCTCTGGGTGACTGATTTTAAATCAGTCATTGTGGTCGAATTAAATGATTGCTCATGTTCGAGTCATGTACAGACTCAAATTTACATAAGAGAATAAAAATGTGAGCAGGCAGGGGCCATTCCTCCACTTAGGAGAAAGTGAGGGCTGCAGATGCTGGAGATCAGAGCTGAAAATGTGTTTCTGGAAAAGCGCAGCAGGTCAGGCAGCATCCAAGGAGCAGGAGAATCGACGTTTCGGGCAGGAGCCCTTCTTCATTCCTCCACTTAGCCTGCTTCGTCTATCAGTTAGGGAGGTGATAGCCGAGTGGTATTATCCAGAGACCCAAATAATGTTCTAGGGACCTGGGTTTAAATTCCACCACATCTAATGGAATTTAAACGCTATAAATGAAATCTGGAATTAAGTGTCTAATGATGACCATGAAGCCATTGTCCATTGTTGGAAAAACCCATCCAGTTCACTAATATCCTTTAGACAAGAAAACTGCCACCCTTACCTGGTATGAAGTACATGTGATTTGAGACCCACAATGTCGTTGACTCTTAACTGTGCTCTGTGCAATTAGGGCTGGGTAATAAATGCTGGTTTAGCCAAACGACATCCTCATCCCATGAATGATTAAAAAAAAATTAGATCATGGCTGATCTGATTATGTACTTAATTCACCCTTTCTATCTACCCTTTATAACCTTTGGCTCTCTTATCAATCAAACATTTGTCCAACTCAACATTGAATATTATTCCACTGCTCATTGGGAAGAGAATTTCAAGAGAATAAATTTCTCAGCATCTCACTCCAAAATGCATTTCCCCTTATTTTGAAACTGCAGCTTTTAGATTCTTCTTTGGGAGGAAATATTCTGTCAGTATCTACTCTGTCAAGTCTCCTCAAAACCTTATGTTTCAATAAGACCACCTCACTTTCCTCTAAATTACACTGAATACAGGTCAACCTGCTTAACCTTTCCTCATTAAATAAATTCTTCATTCCAGGAATTTGCCCAGTGCTCCTTCTCTGAATCGTTTTCAATGCAAATTTATCCCACCTTAGTTAAGGTGAGCAAAATTGTATACAATATTCTTGGCACATTCACACCAATGCCTATACAGTTATAGCAAGGCTTCACCACTTTCATTCTCCAGCCCATTACCGTAAAGGCCCACATACCGTTTGTCTTTCTAAGGAAAAGGTCTAATTTCAAGGATCATCATCTCCTGCTCCTCCTGATGCAATGTGACAACAATGATAAACTTTAGCGAGTTTTGAAAAGATTTGTAGCTCAGATGGAGGTTCTGGATGTAAGTTTACTCACTGAGCTGGAAGGTTCATTTCCAGACGTTTCGTCTACCTACTAGGTAACATCTTCAGTGGGCTTCCAGACGAAGCACTGTTGATAATTCTTGCTTTCTATTTATATGTTTGGGTTTCTTTAAGTTTCCTGTGGGGATGTCATTTCCCATGGGGATGTCATTTCCTGTTCTTTTTCTCAGGGGATGGTAGGTGGGGTCTAACTCGATGTGTTTGTTGATAGAGTTCTGGTTAGAATGCCATGTTCGAGGAATTCTCGTGCGTTTCTCTGTTTGGCTTGTTCTAGAAAGGATGTGTTGTCCCAGTCGAAGAGGTATCCTTCCTCCTCTGTATGTAAGGATACTAGTGAGAGAGGGTTAATTCGTTTTGTGGCTAGTTGATGTTCATGTATCCTGGTCGCTAATTTTCTGCCTGTTAGTTCAATGTAGTGTTTGTTACACTCTTGCATAGTACTTTGTGAATAACATTAGTTTTGTTTATTGTCTGTATAGGGTCATTCAAGTTCATTATCTGCAGTTTTAGTGTGCTGGTGGGTTTGTGGACTATCATGATGTCAAGGGGTCTGAGTAGTCTGGCAGTCATTTCCAAGATGTCTTTGATGTAGGGGAGAGTGTATGTGTTTTGTCTGCTTGTTTGGATTTGTTGCTGAGAAATCTGCGGACTGTGTTCATTGGGTGCTTGATCTTTTTGAATACACGGTATTGGTGATTTTTCTCTGCTCTGTGTAGTTCTTCTGTGCTGCAGTGTGTGGTGCCTTGTTTGAATAATGTTCAGATGTAGCTTTGTTTGTGGGTGATTGCTTCTGTAGTTCATTATTTGGACGATATCTGTTGTTTTCCTGTAGACGCTGGTTTGAAGTTCCCCATTGGCTGTTCGCACAACTGTGACATCTAGGAATGGGACAACACATCCATCCTAGGGCAAGCCAAACAGAGACAAGCACGAGAATTCCTAGAAGCATGGCTTTCTAACCGGAACTCTATCAACAAACACATCGAGTTAGACCCCATCTACCACCTCCTGAGAAAAAGAACCGGAAATGACATCACCACAGGAAATAAGGTCACCATGGGAAATGACATCACCAACCCAAAAAAACACAAAGATATAAATAGAAAGTAGGAATTATCAACAGTGCTTCACCCGGAGCCCACTGAAGATGTTACCTAGTGGGGTGACGAAACGTTTGGAAATGAACATTCCAGCTCAGTGAGCAAACCTACATCCATGATAAATGTTTTCCAGCTCCCATGCTACTATATCAGTGAAAGATCCCTCTTTATTTCAAGCAGTATCCCTAGCTCTGCCTGCCCCTTGACATCTGCTTAGTCCAAGTGGCTTTCTCCATGCCACTTTTATATGGAGGAAATTAAGGCACCATGTAAAGGAAATAATTGAATTGTTATGTTTCTCATTTACTATTGACTCAACAAGCAAATGAAAAAAGTTTTCAGTCACATGCTCTTGTGTCGCACAACCATTGAAAAATCAACAAGTTGTAGCAAGAGGTGTAACAGGCACTAACTCTAAATGTTAAGTGTACTAACTTGAAGACAGCGAGGATCTGCCTGTTACAGCTTTTTCCCTGTCCATTTGTCCACACAACATTAGAAAAGCTACATTTAATTGGCCATTTCTCATTGATTTGAGAGGGTAATGACGATTTGTCCTCTTGAACTGCTGCAATCCTCAAGTGCTGGAATGTCAGTGGTTGTATTATAATGGCTTGCTGGGCTATCTCAGAGGGAATAAAGGGTCAGTCATGGAGTGGGCAGACTAGAGCACAGACTGCAAGAGTTTCTTCCTTGGTGGATATTATGAACTGTTGTGTTTTTTTTTCAAAAATTCATTAGTTTTAATATGATTTCTGTTATCATAATCAGTCTCGAAAGGATGTCTCTGATGTTTTGGTAGTTTGTTAATGGAGTAGCAATTCTGTTGAGTACTAGCTTGAACATGTCAGGCTGTCAAAGCACATAGTCCATTACTTAATTAGAATTTCAATCAAGCTCCAAGAGCAAATCAAAAAGACTCAGGATTTCTTTAAGGTCAATAATCTTTAAGTTTATTAAAAAAGACTTTTCTCAGAGATCAGCAATCTACTGAATGATTCTGTTTCTGTCGATTGCCCTTCTGCAAATGGTCCAGCTGTCAGGGATGCTTAAATTAGTGTTGCTGCAATAGATTTGCAATCACCATTGGTTTTGTTGGGAAATTTAGAGCTGTATTAATTAAATCATTGAGGATCTTGGTAGAGCAACATTACAGCCCCAGGAATTTAAAGCATGATGTAACTAAAACATAAATCACTCATGCCCTAATTTTCTGGCATTTCTGTGCCATAATATGGTATACGCTGTGGACGTATTTTTGCAATGGCACAGAATTTCAGGTAAATCAAAGCCATTATTCAACCAGAGAATTTTTTTTCTTTTTGCTAAGTGGTTGCTAAGTCCTTGGAAGCAGTGGAAATTAATTCAGAATCCAAAAGTGTGTTAATGAACTTTCTGAATTCCTTACAAAAATGCACAACACATTTTCAAAACTTTTTGTATCATTGACATGCAGCATTATTAGAAGTTATTTGGTTCAGAGATTTTTATCCTGAACGAATGAAAGACATTGGCATGCAATTTTACAGTGTCATGATATGAATCAGAGACTTTAATATTTGTACAAAGGACACCCCTAAACCAATAACAATGTTTCTGAACATGTGGCAGGTGCATTTCAGTACTTTACTTGCATTGTGCTGTGTAATATAATTACTTTGTGCCGTAATCTATTTCATAATTCATTCTGGTGACTGTAAGGATCAGTTAATTTTTGCCATGAACATCCTGAATTTTCTTCATTTCCAAGGGATTAAGTTTAGTATTTAAATAGCAAAACTTCACAACATCAAGACATCCCAAAGCACTTTACAGCCAATTAAATTGATGCACTGTTTTAATATTTTGAGATCAAGTTCTTTTACTCAGCAAGGTCCCACAAATAACAGTACAATATATGACTAGACCACCTATTTTTGGCAACGTTAGTTGTGAGGAATCTAAAATGCTCTTCCTTCGAGTTCTCATGGGATCTTTTTGTGTCCACTGATTTATGTTTCATTTCAAAGAAAATACACTTGGTGCAACATTGCTAGATTACCTTACTGAATCATATTAACCTGGATTATGTACTCAAATCTCTTGAATGGGAATTGAACCCACACCAACAAAATTCAGAGACAAGAGGGCTACCTACTAAACCTAGATGGACACTTTTCAGTTTTATAGACTATGAAAATCTTAGTCATTTGGTTCTAAATAGACAGATTTTAGAAGAAAGTTCAACTAATGTAATGATGAGATTTCTTGACCAGATTAATTGTCAAGCAGCCGGGCATGTATACTGCCACTTTATGGTGTTGCAAACGTAGGCGAGCAGCGCCAAGGTTGGGAGATCATGTTATCGCCACTCCAATGTTGCATCAGTGAGCCAGCCTCCTCAGATCAGATAGGGTGAGTTTGTGCCTGACTGAGATTGGTTCAAGGCAGCCAAGCCAAACAATGGTATGATCCCAATTGATGTTACTACCGGACAGGTCAGATCCCAGAATTAAACCTGTTTGGCAGATCATATATTGATATTTTTCTAATTTGATGTGGCAGTCTTTCCCTGAACAAAAACACACTGGCTGCAGACTTGATTTTAACAATAAAATCAAAGTTCACTAACAAGAGAATATTTTTTAAAAAGTGAACAAACCATGTTCTCTAAATATGTAAGGATTTCAAAACATACAGCAAAGTTTCATCTAATCCCCAAAACAATAGTTACTCAAGAAAAATTCTCCCTCTCTGCCCAATCTGGAGATTACATTTTACAGTTTTCTCCCTCTTTTGCAGTGAACGGTGCAGTCTTTGCCTTGAATCATCACACCACTGAGATCTTAGACTTCCTTGTTTTTGAATAACATACTGATCGCTAATCAAAAACTCCTGGTCTGGACATTTTCACAACCTGAAATCCTTGCATCAAAGTAACTTATTCCCTTAACTGCTATAAACAAATTCCCTTTTCTAGAAGAAACTATTTTTACATCAAACTTCAGTCAGGCCTCCTCCAAATTGAATTCAGAAGCTTTTAGCTAAATTAAAAACAAATATACTCATTCTAACTTCTGCAAAGCTAATGTTTTAATTTTTTTTATTTCATAGAGCCCGCAATATAAACAAACTTCCATTACCACGACTGGAGGCCCTTAGTCATCTGCTCTCTGAAACATACCTGGTTGGAGACAAAAAAACTGCAGATGCTGGAATCCAAAGTAGGTAAGCAGGAGACTGGAAGAACACAACAAGCCGGGCAGCAATGGGAGTTGGAGAACTCAACACTTCAGGTGTAATCTTTTTTCAGGAATGAAGGGTTACAACTGAAACATTGACTTCTCACTGCCTGATGCTACTTGGCTTGCTGTGTTCTTCCAGCCTCCTGCCTGTCTACCATGCCAGCTTGAAATCATGTTTCTGGTTAATTGTGAAAATTCCTCCCAAAAATAAAGACCAAAATCCATATCTGTCTCCCTATCTCTGGACAGTCATATTATGGAAATTCCAGTAAAACATCACAATGACAGTTTCTTGTAGGAGGGTTTTGAAGGATGCCACTTTATGATTCAGATACTATTTGCAATTTAGAACCTTAATTGCCTGCTCAATGGTTATTCTGTTGAGCGGGTAGTATTGTTTATATCACGTCAGATCTGTCGGCAGTGTGGTCAGTGAACTGGGAATTTATACAGCTAGTTTAGTCTCATTTTAGTTACTTTTGGTGTTTCTGTTCTGAAAATAAACAGCATCAAAATTTACATCTTAATTTGATAATGGCTAGTTTACTACACAACTATTGTCAAAAGTTACAAAGTAGAAATGTGATGCAGTTATCATATAAAATATCAACATAAAGATTAAATGCAGATTTGGATAAAAGTTACTTATGAAGTTAAATGTAGAATCCGCCTGAAGAATGGCTTATGCCCGAAACATCGATTCACCTGCTCCTCGGATGCTGCCTGGCCTGCTGTGTTTTTCCAGCACGACATTTTCCAACTCTGGTACTCCAACATCTGCAGTCCTCACTTTCTCCCTGTTATTATTGCAGGCAGTTACTTGTTTGCAGGTTCTCTTTCCGGAAGTGAAACAGTTGAAAACTTGAATTCAGAAATTAGCAGGTGTGATTGTTTCTGTAGTTGGATAGTTGGAGATTTCTTACACTGGTGGACCTAGGAGTTAGAGCTGACTTTGAGTGAGAGAAAGGGAGGTTTTCTTGATCCTCATTAGTTCTGTGCTAACAGCACTTTCAGATTGCCTGGTCTCTTTCTGCAGAACTGTGTTGATTTCTGAAAGCCTCTCTCTTGTAGGTGAGAATTCACTCTGTAATTCTGGATCAGAAATCTTCCTGGAGAGTTCTAGCTTAAAATGGAATTTCATAACCATATAAAATTCAAACTTAAAATGGCTGCTACATTAACCTTTGATGAACTATCATCCAACAAAGCAAAATCAATTCTGTTAGAATTCCCATCCAGGGTTCTGCCAGAATCTTGTTTATTTCAGTTTTTTTTTGAGTTTCTTAATGGTTCTCTTTGTCATTTCTATTGAACTAACACATAAGTCTATCTGCCTTTAGTGACAGATTCTTTTGATTTTCTTCTGTCAGGTGACTTATGGCAGCCATTTGTAAATACTGTGGCTCAATTTTTAACCAGTCAGTATCTGCTTTATAAAATATACATTACCATTACACAGTTGTAACACCAGTGTTCCTGCAGAGGGGTCAGTAGCCATCTCTCAAGGGTTATCTCTTATTCCCTAGGAACTATCTGTGTAGTTTGACGGTTCGAGTGAATACCTGAAGCAGTTTAAACTGACAGAGGACTAAGGCTTTTGATATGGTCATGGACCAGTTAGACTTTGAGAGAGTCTAAGGCCTTCCTGTTGATGGATCTCACTGATCAGTCACTTAGTTCTTAACAGCCATACCATTTCATCTGATGACACCTAAAGCTGTAAGGAAGCTAGTAATGGAAATGAAATCTGATGCCCCTCTCCAAACATGGTTTTACCTGTATTTAAATGAATGTGCTGTCCAGCTCTAGCAAACAGCATATCAGTGACCAGTGAGAGGCAATGGTGCCTAACTATTTTTGAATACTAACATTTACTGCTGGAGTGCTATCTCTGTTCCTGCCTTCAGGGGCCTTGAAAATCTAGCCCTCTATCGCCACCTGGTGAATGAAATTCACCTAAAGGAACGATGAGAGTACTGGTTGTTCCTTGAAAATAGTGCAAGGCAGCCTAGTAAATGGCCACCTGTATGGAATGGGAAATATTGTCCACATTTGGAAACAATGAATGATTTTGGCATAACTGTTTGGTTGGATATTTCAGCTGAAAATGGCCTATAGAAATTAGCATTGTAGGGGATATGAAATGAGATATAGCTTGGTCCACAGAAGTGTGCAGGGATACCTTGCTGCCTAATGCGTAGAACTGTAGCTGGTCTAAATGATGTAGTGGTAGCCTCTCTATCTTTGAGCGAGGAAGCCGGGGTTCAAGTCCCACCTGCTCCAAAGATGTGTATTAGCATCGCTGAACAAGTTGGTGGGTAGAATATGTTGCTCAAGATGTTGAGGTGGACCAGTTTACGATACACCTTTTTTTAAAGATAGTTACTGTTCCTTTCAGGACAAAATATTACCTAATGTAACTATAAATTTGTCTTTCTCCAAATGTGAAACATCAGGCATTGTCTTCCAGGAAGAAATCTGTCCTTAGTCAAGTGTTTTTGATGGAGTACATAAAATGTAATGAAATGCTAGTCTCAAAATTTCAGTAAATGCTCTTTAATTAAATTATGAAAGCAATTGGATGTAATTGCAAATTCTTATACAGCTCACTAGCTTCTTTTTTAATTTCACAGACACAGAATAAAACCATTATTTGAATATTATTGGATAAGTTCTTAAAGGTTTTATATAAAGTCCAAATAATTTAGCAAAAGTTTTAAACCTTTTTCTTTAAACAGGTTTCTTAAATTAGTGAAGAAAAGGATTTCAGGACAATATCTTAAATGCTGAGTTTCAAAACTGAAAATATGAGTCCTGTGTGGAACAATCAGTAGTGTCGATAAGGTAATAATTAAAAGCAAAAGAATCGTGTTGTGACTCTGACAGGAGGAATGTACTGATAAGCAATCCTAACTACTCCACCATAGAGTCTTTGAGTCAGCACAGAAACAGACCTTTCGGTTCAACCAGTCCATGCTGACCATAATCCCAAACTAAACAGGTTAAATATGCCTGCGCTTGGCCCATTTCCCTCCAAACATTCTTAATCATGTACTTATCCAAATGTCTTTAAAATATTATAACTGTACTCGCATCCACCACTTCATCTGGAAGTTCATTCCATACACAAGCTATTCTATATAAAAAAGAATGCCCCTTATGTCTTTTTAAAATCTTTCTGCTTTCACTTTGAAAAATGTCCTTTAGTCCTGAAATGCCCCACCATGTGGAAAAAGACACCTGCCATTCATCTTCTCCATACCCTCATGATTTTATAAACTTCATAAGGTCACCCCTCAATTTTCTACACACCAGTGAAAAAAGTTCCAGCGTATCCAGTCTCTCCTTACAACTCAAACCCCTCATTCCCCACAACATCCTGGTAAATCTCTTCTAACCCACTCTGTAGCTTAATATTCTACCAATAACAAGGTGACCAGACTGGACAAAATACTCCAGAAGAGGCCTCACCAACTCCTGTACAACCTTAACATAACATCCTAATTCCTATACTCAAAGGCCTAAGCAATGAAGGCAAGAGTGCTACAGGCCTTCTTAACCACCCTATCAATATAGCAAACTTCAAAGAATTATGTATCTGAAACCCTAGGCCTCTCTGTTCTACAGTACTACCCAAGGTCCTCCTTTAAATGGTATAAGTCCTGCCTTTGTGTGTTTCACCAAAATACAATACCTCACATTTATCCAAATTAAAGTCCATCTGTCACTCCTCAGCCCATTGACCTAATTGATCAAGATCTCTTTGTAATCATAGATAATCTTCTTCACTGTGCACTGTACCACTAATCTTGGTGTTATCCACAAACTTACTAACCATGCCTTTTATATTCTCATCTAAACAGTTTATATAAATGACAAACAAAAGTGGACTCAGCACCAATCCCTGTAGAACACCACTGGTCACAGGCCTCCAATCTGAAAAACAACCCTCCATCATCACTTGGAGATAATAAGGACCACAGATGCTGGAATTCAGAGTCGGTAACTGTCACTCCACCATCACTCTCTGTCTCCTAGTGTTAAGTCAACTTTGTATTCAATTATCAAAGTCACCCTGAATCCCATGTGATCTAACTTTACTAACTAGTCTATCATGCAGAACCTTGTCAAAGGCTTCACTAAAATCCAAGTAAACAATGTCTACTACTCTTGCCTCATCGATCTTCATTGGTTACTTTTTCAAAAACTCAGTCAAGTTTGTGAGATACAATTTCTCTCACAAAAACCCATGCTGACTATCCCTAATCACCAGTTGCACCATTAGTGTAAACGTGTTTAATCAAATATCAAAACAGCCAAATTAGCTCTCCTTAGTATTACTCCTAGAACAAAAGATATTTTCACTGCTCATCTTTAATGAACTCAAAATAACCCATTTATTAGATTCAAAATTATAAGGCAAGTAGTAAATACTGGTTAATACTTAAACTGTGATCCAGACATAAAACTACATGTCTTTAGTCTCACACTCTCACCGTCTGCAGAAAGACCAGTCTCTGAGGAGATGATGATTATTCCAAAAAAAACTGGCACAAGGGAAAAACAACTGCTGTAGGCCAAGTGTCTGGAGACAAATGAGAGGATGTGATTACTTTTTCCTCATTGGGGTTTTTCTTATTAACCTATTTTTCTGTTGAATCTATTCAGGGATGTTATGACAACCTCTAGAGTAGGTGGGACTTGAATCCAGGCCTCCTGGTCCATTGGGTAGGGAACATTAACACTGTGCCAAAAGAGGGTCCCTATCCATTGGGATCTCTGATTGAAGCTGAATTGCTGACAGCTGTAGATTGATGGTCATTGTCCAGCTTTGATTGCTGTTAAGTTTGAGTTGAGTCATTGGGAATTGGACACAGTCCACTCTTTCGGGTTTTGTCAGGTCATAGAGTCAAAGAGTCATATAGCATGGAAACAGATACTTTGGTCCTACTCATCCATGCTAACCAGTCTTCCAAATTAAACTAAACCTATTTGCCTGCATTTGGCCCGTATCCCTCTGAATCTTTCCTATCCATGTAGTTGTCCAAATGTCTTTCAAATGTTGTAATTGCATAAACCTCTACCACTTCATTTGGCAGTTCATTCCATATACTCATCAACCTCTGTGTGAAATAGTTGCCCCTCAGGTCCTTTTTAAATCTTTCTCCCTCACCTTAAACCTATGCCCTCTAGCCTTGAACTACCCTACCTTTTGGAAAAGACCTTTGCCATTTACCTTAAGATAAGCTTGCAGCTACTAGGTATCTTCTTTACTCTGACATCTAGGTCTATTAAGTAGATCTTCTAAGTCCAGGAACAGTTGTTGAACAACCATTAGCATACAGTGACCTTGCAAAGCCAATTTTCCCCACAAGTAAAGCAATAAACTCGATCTCTTATCTCCTTAAAAGCTTAGCTTGGCTGTTTCGGAGAAGTCATTTGACTTCAAGTAAACATCAGGTAAATGATAGCACAAAGTAAACCGAAAGTGAAATCTGTAGGTGCTGGAAATCTGAAATAAAAAGAGAAAACGCTGGGAAACACAGCTGATTCAGCGGCATCTGTGGAGAGAGAACTAGTTAACAGTTTGAATGCAAAATAACTTCTTCAGAACTTATTAAACCGATGGCTTCATTTCCAAGAAATAATATAGCAAAAACCCCTTTCAATACAGAAAACAAAACTATTCAGAATTTTTCAGTTTTCCCATTTGGTTCTTAAAAAATGTAATAACAATCAATGCAGACAAAGGCGCCGCTAAAATGAACATTTAGTTGTGCTACCAAACTTTGGACTATTTAAAGGGAAATGTATTTTGGTTGTGGCAAATTACGAAGACTGAAAGACAGCAAGGGGAAACAAAACTTAGTTGTTGAGTCTTTTGATGAGGTAACATCATTAAGTTGCGCTTATATATGGTCTAAGTAGCCAAGAAATACTATCCACATGCCCCTAAAACCTTCTAATTGTTTTTTCCAGTGACAAAAGATCCCACTTAAGAAACTCTGAAAAGGGTATTCTTGGTCATTTGAAATGATTAAAGTTTGCAAAAACATGGGTTGCAATTGAAATGGCATCCAGGTCCTAAATTTGTCAATTGTCAATTGGTCTCTCACCTGATTGGGTGGGGAGCATTTGTCTGCTTGAATTGAGGCCATGGTAAAGAAAGCAGTGTATTTTGGGTGCAAAATAGCACAGATGTGGGGTTTTTTTGTCTCCATCTTTTCAATTTCACTACTGATCCATTCCCACCAAAAAAAAGTAGGTCATGAGTTGAAAGGTTGGCTACATGTATCTGAAATGGATTTTAATTTGTTTTCAGCAAGTTTAAAATCATCCAGTTTATTGTATCTGGAATTTCATTGTGTTATGTCCAAATTTGTCAAATAGCTTGATTTACCTCCTGTTAGTTGGCAGCCTTGATAAGTGGATTGAAGGATGGTTTCCTCTTCTCAAGGTGCCAAAACCGCAAAATGCCAGTTTACCGTTTTTCAGAAGAAAGAAAGCCATATCAGTGCCAAAAGCCAATGGTAGGAAGTGCAGTGCGGCAATGTGAACATAGCTTCCTTAACTTCCTTCCATGTCACAGGTCAATGGAACAGTTTGTTCTTTCCTGCATATACAATTCATTTGTCATTATCAGTATAGAGTTGAAGAAATGATGCATCTGTTTTATTTCCCAAAATGTTTAAACTGCAGAGATGAAAGCAACTGTGCAGAGCAGGAAACTATGAAGACCATGAAGACCAGGCAAATTAAGTGTTCATTTAAGTATCATCAAGTAAACTGAGTGTATCACCAATGCATGAGAAGGGTTGCAGTGAGCTCAGACAGGAAGGAATGCACAAGTTGATTCTTTAAGACTTCCTTCCTCTGTGGTGCCAAAAATCTGTTTTTTTTTCTCTCAGCTTGTGAAATAAGTTACAACGTGTTGGTTTTTCCTAAGGCATTAAAACAGAGTTTACTTCCAGCAACACTTGGCTCCACATCGCGCAATGTCAACATCAGAGAATTAAAATGAATAGGATTAGGATCTTTTTGGTCCAACGTTATTGCCCAAGGCACCAGCTCATGGTGAAGTTTCTTGAGTCTCGATCACCCTCCACTCTACCACGCTAATGGTTTCTCTTCACATGAGGCCAGCCAGTGAGCGTTAGTGGGTCTTTTCACCAGCAGTGGCCATATGTAAAAACTCTCCAGCAGAAGTCGCTAATTATCAATCGGGGAACGAGCAGTGGCTGATTTTTTTTCACTTCCCTAATGTTGATCACTGAAACCAACATTTCAATAGCTTCGCAGGTGGTTTGAACATCATTTTAAAACTCCAGTGTTCTCTTTCTGCTGCATTTAGTACAACATATAATAGAACTCTATGCGGCAGGAGTTATTTTTGACATAATTGGTGACAAAAATGCTAGCACGTGTAGGAACTTAAACATCAGTCGTTCTGTACTCATCTTTGTTTACTTACTGAAGCTCTGATTTCATTTCTTCTTTCAGAAATATTCCCCCTTCCTCTTAAACGCTGGACTCCAACTCCGGAGTTGAAATAAGATATTTATTCTGATGTGTCTTTTGTTCATGTCAGCAACTCAAAACCAACCGTGGCTAAAAGTTCCACCTTCCCCTGTTCCAGCTCCTTCCTGGCTTCACTGAATATATCTGCTTCTGTGACCATCCTAACCTTGAGATAGTTATCTGTTTCAGACATTAGCTCTAATGGGCAGTGTCTACATCCATGAAAGACAGAGACACTCCCCCCCCCCCCCCCCCCACACCACCCCACGTAAGTGCTCTCTGTTCAGACCTGTATTTTCTGCTCCGAGAGTGTTGCTGAAAAAGCACAGCAGTTCAGGCAGCAGCCGAGGAGCAGCAGAATCAACGTTTCTGATTATTCTCCTGCTCCTCGGATGCTTCCAGACCTGCTGTGCTTTTCCAGGGCCACACTTTCGGCTCTGATGTCCAGCATCTGCAGTCCTCACTTTGTCCCTGTATTTTCTATTGGCTGTCACAAGTGTACCTTGCATTATTGATTGTGAGAAAATAGCACAATGGAAAAAAAAGGCTTTTGGATACCACTTGCCCAATGAGAGCAGGTTAGAATTACAAACTGAAAGGGAGGTTGTGGGTGGGGGGAAAAGGGGATCAGGTAGAAGCTTCCTGCTTCTTGAATGACGTGACCATTGCGAGTTAGATTGGAACGGAAAAATAAGACTTTGGACATTGAGGAAAGACGTCCTATTTTCCGTTTAAGGTTTAAGTGGCAAGCTAAGAATCTTTAAAAGAAAAACACGACAGGAACACAATAGGAACCCTGTGGAAAGAGAAGCAAAATTAACCTTTCAAGTCCAAAGACTTTTCTTCAGAACTCCAAACTTTGCTTTTACTTGAGACCAGAATCTCATTAGTGAATGGCTTGTTTGCTGCATTAAAATCTCACTATTTCCTATTCGCTTCTCATTTATATACAGGCGGCTATATTCCCAGGCAGTGGACAAAAGCTAAATGGCAACAATTCCCCATATGAGTGAGTACTTTGCAACCTGGGTAGTGTTGTTGAACAGTGAGACCTCGGAGTTCAGGTGCGCAATTCTTTGAAAGTTGCATCACAGGTAGACAGGGTGGTTAAGCAAGTGTTTGGCATGCTTGCCTTCATTATAATATATAAGCAAATTACTGCAGATGCTGGAATCTGAAACCAAAAGAGAAAATGCTGGAAAATCTCAGCAGGTCTGGCAGCATCTGTAAGGAGAGAAAAGAGCTGACGTTTCGAGTCTAACTGACCCTTTTGTCAAAGCTTAATTACTCAGACCATTGAGTATTGGAGTTGAGACACCATGTTGAGGTTATACAGGGCATTGGTGAGGCCACCTTTGGAGTACTGTGTACAGTTTTCATCGTCCTGCTAAAGGAAGGATATTATCAAGTTGGAGAGGATTCTAAAAAGAATTACTAGGACTTTGCCAGAACTGGAGTGTTTGGGGTATAAGGAGAGGATGGATAGGCTGGAGTGCAGGAGCTTGAGGGAGGACCTTATAGAGGTTTGTAAAATCATGAGTGACACAGACAAGGAGTTCAGAACTAGGTGGCATATGTTTAAGGTGAGAGGAGAAAGATTTAAAAGGGACCTGAGGGGCAATTTTTTCACAAAGAGGGTGGTTCATATCTAGAATGAACTGCCAGAGAAAGTGGTAGATTCAGATACAGTTACAGCATTTAAAAGACATTTGGACAGGTACATGAATATGAAAAGTTTAGAGGAATATGGACCAAACACAGATAAATGGGACAAGGTTAGTTTGGGAAACTTGGTTAGCATGGATGAGTTGCACTGAATGACTCTATGCATATTGTATGACTATATGACTCTATGCAAAACACCAGAGACTTCTCCTTATATCCATCCTGCCAGCATTTTCTGACATCACAGCACACACACTGTGAGTAATGATTGTCTACACCCACTGCACGTGGAGGTCGGTACTGGCAAAGCAATAGGCTTATCACATCATTGTGGCACATCTTGAACTAACTTTCAGTACAGTCCACTAGTTCAGTGCTGCACTTTGGTGCTCATTGACACTGAACGTCAAGAATTCTGTTCCAACGCATGACTTGGTTGATTGTCCCTGTGTACGAAAAAACTTGGCAGCAGCATTGCAGAACTCTTGGTGTTCAGTCATAAAAGCCCCTGAGGTCACCTGCCCCCAGAACTCCACTTTATTGTGAATATGTTATCACCTTGTAAATATTCTGCTGTGTGAGCAAATGTCATTTTGGCTACAACTACAAGAATGAAGATAGAGTGCCTAGCCATCTTTAGTGCCACACAATATTTTAAGCCTGCGAGAACAATAGCTAACCTTTCCGTAGGATCCATACCAGCAGGATTGTCAGGATTGAATGAGGGAACATCGGATGTTGTGAAGCATTCTATTTGTGTGTATAATCTTAACTTTTATTAAGCTAAAGAACAGTAGTGAAAGATCAAAGCATTAAACTGCATTCACAGTTAGGATTATACAGTTGAAGCAGACCTCAGCAGCATCAGAACATTTACAGTCCATAAAAGATGATTCCCCACAATGGGGGGTATTCAGTGGCAATCCTTCCTATATGACTGTGGCTGATTCTGCTGCGCTGTAGGGTACTGAAGGTGCTGTTCCATTGGAAGAGCACCTCATTGAAATACTGTGGCTCTCATGCTTTCCTGTCATTATTCTCATCATACTGGGGAGTCCTTCAAATCTTTGGAGCACAAATTCTGTTAAGTGGTGTGTCCCCTACCTGGATGGTACCATTATGAAGTCCCAGACATGACCTGTCCCACCCTATGTCCCACTGACTCTGATGGAAAGAGGTGATTCATTACAGACACACTGGACAGCATATCGAGTTTCCATCTCCACCTATTGCTCCTCTCTCATCCGCACATCATTCCATGGAAGGTATGAGACTGTAGGTCTCCTGAATCTTCACTGTATCATGAGGGAACCTATGGCTGCAAGCTCTCTATTAGGGGTTGGCTCCACATTAGCTAGAGATCGATGTTAGTCCTGGGCTTGTGGATTTATATGATCCTCATCCATTTGTTTTGCAGGCCTTCATGCAGCAGACACAGGGAAAATCACAGCTTTTGTGCCTGGATCCATTATGGGTGGTTCCAATGTGGGCAAGATCAGAAACAAAGCAGCTTGTCAGTAACTTGACCATTCAACAGTTGCAGCATAAAAATAACATTTAAACAGTGACCTCAAAAACATTGGGACATGAAGGTGCCAGATAAGGAGAACAATGGAATATCTTTACATTGACATTGTTCATTGTGGACCTGATTCAGATGCATGCTGTTCAAGCCATTTGGGGCACAGACAGTGGGAGATTGAATATGTATTAGCAGTGATGAGAACCTCTCCTCAACCCCAGAGTATCCAAGAATGACAACAATGCAGATAGTATAACGGGTGTGGATATATAGTCAAGGGTGTGAAATGAGCATGCATTGCATTGAATTGAATTGAATTTATTGTCACGTGTACCGAGGCACATTGAAAAGCTTTGTCTTGTGAGCAATACAGGCAGATCACAGAGTTAAGTAGCATAGATAGTAAATAATGGGTAAACAGTGGCAAAAACAAAAACATTGGTACAGGCGAATGTTATTCAGTGAGTTTATTCAGTATTCTAACAGCAAGTGCTTATTGTTCAAGATGAGAGGAATTCAGTTCTATGCCTCTGAGCAGCAAATGAGAGCTTTTTATTGCCATGGACTGACTGTGCCAATCCCTTCTGACCAACTTGGAAGGACGGCCCCAATTGATGAATGACCAGATTTCTGATTGATCTTTGTGCAGCTTCCTGACTGAGATACTTGTAATCCCCAGAAAGGTTGACTGACTACAGTCTTTCTTCCTGAAGAAGGGCTTATGCCCGAAACGTCGATTCTCCTGTTCCCTGGATGCTGCCTGACCTGCGCTTTTCCAGCAACACATTTCCAGCTACAGTCTTTCTTTACTTAACTGAGGACTATTCCACTTAGACTTTGAGAAACAGCCATTTGGTTGAAGCATATTCAGTGTTTTGGTGCATATTCTGCTGCCATATGCTGCAGGTGTAGGATTGATATAGAACAGTGCCACGCAGCAACATATCCACCCTGTTGACTGACCATTGCTGCCTGGCTTTGACTGGAAATACTCCAAGATTGTAAGTTCTGAATGATACAGCCATGTGCAAATGGGTAAGACAAGGCAGAGATACTATGCACATCCAAGAAGACACAAAGTGATTAAGTGAAAAAAAGCAAGCCCCGACCCCTGAGATGCAGACTGTTCCAATGCATGAGATGATGCATTTCCCTGAATGCAAAGTGCATTGAGCTCCAAAGTACAGTGCTGAAGAGGTCAACTGTAATATAAATGAGTTGGAGCTGTGCCACAATTGTGTTGTTAGGCTGGTGAGTGTCCAATGCCAAACTACACTGCCCATGGAGCATGCACTGAGATGTTGGAGAAGGCTGGAGGAGCAAGTGGTGAGCTGGAATTGCCAGGTACCTACACTGACTTACATTTTGGGAATTGTTTCCATCTAGTTTCTTTCCTCTGCATGGGAGAAAAATAATCTGCATATAAATAAGGCAAGATTAGGCAATGATGAGATATTAATGCATGGAAATAAGCCTCCAGCCGCTCACTAATAAGATGCTCATCACACCATTGAAGCCTAGGATGGAAAATCAGATTTTTAAAAATATTTCAAATGTCAACAAATTTTCCCAACTGATTTCCAATTGCTCATCTCATTCAGGGGCTGAGAAGATTCTTCTAAGAGTTTTGAATGAAACTGCTGTGACAGCTAATGAATTGGAATCAGGATGGGATTTACATTCCAGCCAGAGACTCAGCAAATCACAGCAAGCCATTTCTGAACCACAACAGAGCACATGATTGAAAGCAACTTCTCCCAAAAAAAAGCAGGGTAATTTCTCAAGCAACGTGCAATGAGTTGAGAAGTTACCATATATACTCGTGTAAAAGTTGAATTTTTTAGACTATTTTTAAAGGTTCAATTTATAAGGTCATTTATATGGGCACTAGTTTTGATGGGTTGAAATTTATGGTGCAGTTCAAAACACCATATTATTAACAGAAGTCGATTTGATTGCTCAACTAATCTCTGGTAAAGAAGAAAAACAGAATAAATTACGGTAAAGATCATTAGTGATAAAAGCAAGAGAAACAAAAATGAATTACTGGTAGGGAATTTTATTTATACATATGGGTACGAAAATATAACATGTCAAAGATTCATTGAAATCCTGCAAAATCATATTGTTCAACATCGTAATGGCCTGGTAGAATGGCACACTTAAAATGAAACATTTATTACATTTTGAATGTGTAAGTGTCTTGAATTTTCCCGCCAAATTCTTCCATTTCCCTCCCATTTCTCAGGATTGAATGAGGGAACATCGGATGTTGTGAAGCATTCTATTTGTGTGTAATCTTAACTTTTATTAAGCTAAAGAACAGCAGAGAAAGATCAAAGCATTAAACTGCATTCATAGTTGGGATAATACAGTTAAAGCAGACCTCAGCAGCATCAGAACATTTATAGTCTATAAAAGATGACTTCCCACAATAGGGGGTATTCAGTGGCAATCCTTCCTGTATGACTATGGCTGATTCTGCTACGCTGTAGGGTACTGAAGGTGCTGTCCTATTGGAAGAGCACCTCATTGAAATACTGTGGCTCTCATGCTTTCATGTCATTATTCTCATCATACTGGGGAGTCCTCCAAATCTTTGGAGCACAAACTCTGTCAAGTGCCTTCAGGAAAGAGATAACAACAATCCAGAGAAAATATATTCCTATCAGGGTGAAAGGGAAGGCTGGTAGGTACAGGGAATGCTGGATGACTAAAGAAATTGAGGGTTTGGTTAAGAAAAAGAAGGAAGCATATGTCAGGTATAGACAGGATAGATCAAGTGAATCCTTAGAAGAGTACAAAGGAAGTAGGAGTATACTTAAGAGGGAAATCAGGAGGGCCAAACGGGGACATAAGATAGCTTTGGCAAATAGAATTCAGGAGAATCCAAAGAGTTTTTACAAATATATTAAGGAGAAAAGGGTAACTAGGGAGAGAATAGGGCTCCTCAAAGATCAGCAAGGTGGCCTTTGTGTGGAGCCACAGAAAATGGAGGAGATACTAAATGAATATTTTGCATCAGTATTTACTTTGGAAAAGGATATGGAAGATATAGACTGTAGGGAAATAGATGGTGACATCTTG